>NW_017731648.1:2079459-2087686 GCF_001890085.2 Hipposideros armiger | reverse complement strand
GAGCTCTTAACCAACTGAGCCACTCGGCCGGCCCTCCAAGCCAACTCTTAACCAATGCGCCACTCAGCCGGCCCTGATCATGTTGAATCTTTAAATATAGATAATTTTATTTGTCAGTTATACCTCAATAAAACCGGTGGGAAAAGAATTTCAAGGTGCATTCCTAGTTTATATAATGATTTATTGTTTTTCTTATATCAGTGAAAATGGGAATCCATTGTCTTAGGGATATTATAGTCATTTACATTTCAGAGGCAAAAACTGATGTAAATTAAATTTCCTTCCAGTGTGAAATGTACTTTTGAGAATGTAATGAACACATCTCACATCCTGTGTTTAGACTGAGAAGAGTCCTTGTGCCAGGCTGGGGCTGCGGGTTCAAACTTCCCACTAGACCTAAGTGCTCAGGATTCTTTCCCTTAAGGACCAAATGAGTGGGGTTGGGGCAGTCACTGGTGGGGAAAGGTTCAAGGCTGGGAAACATCCAAGTTTGAAATGGAGCTTTGGGAATTTGAGGACGGATCTGGAAATAACAGACTCATTGTTACAGATGGTGAGATCACATTAAGTGTCTGTGTTTCTATACAAGGGTCACAGTTCTATGAGTGCCTGACAGCCTTGCACCAAGACCTTGACTCCTAGAGGACATAAGACCCTCTTGTTCCAGTGTCGCCTGGCTGAATTGCCTTCATGTTTTGGACTTACTTGCTCCATTTGGAAACTCAAGAAATCGTTGTGCACAACTGTGCCCACATGTTCACAAAGAGCTGGGCAAATGCAGTACCTTCAGCCCCAGGCAAGACAAAAGTTCTGTTTAAAGTCTTGAGTTTCGGGGCCTCCCAAGGGCTGTCACTCAGGTTCGAGGGGGCGCGTCATTGCCAAACTGTCCAATAAGGAGCGCTTCTGGGGCAGGTGGGTGGGGCGAGACGCTGCATGGGCGTGGACATCCCAGCTACCTTCAGGCCTGGCTAGGGAAGGCGCGTCGCCTGTCATTAACGGTCCCTGATGGCTGTGTGGTAGACTGTGGAGCTGTGATCTACGCGGGTAGGGGGAGTTTAGGCAGGACTCAGAGAAACGCAGGAAACCAAAAATGGTGAGTGTGCGGGGCCGGGATCGCAGACGGGAACGAGAGGCTGGTTGTAACCAGCTGGAACCGGCTGGAACCGGCTGTGATGGGAACCGGCTGTGGTGGGACCGGCAACCCCTCGGTGAAGTCCGGAGTCTGCAGACCCGAGTGCTTCGGGGTGCCGATGGGACCACAGTCCCCTCCGGCTCTCAGCGTGGGTACTGGGCAGGCAGCCGGCGACTTCGGCGCGGCTACCTCGGCCCGGAGCCTCTCTGGGCAATTCTGCGCCCCCAGCCCCGCGTCTCCCCAGATGGTGCAGTGACCACAGGGAGGGTCATCAGTAGACAATCGTGACTCCGTCTACGGGGTTTGTGCGTGGCAGGAGCTGTGGTCTTGGGGGGCGGGGGGAGGTCCCCTGCTCCTTTCAACGTGGGGGTTCCGTTTTTTTCCTGAGTTTTCCAGATGTTTGGGAAGCAGGGTCTCAAATCCAGGACCCTGTTCCCCCAGATTGTCTCTTAGGAGTGGCAGTAAATTCCTAAATTTCCAGATCCGACCTCGAATTTCCAAAACCAACTTCCCCCTCTGCGAATCACAGCATCATTATCAACTCTATTTGCCCTCCGGGGTGCATTTCCAACAGACTAAATATTTTAATTGTATTTTTTAGCAGAATCATGGAATGCTCTGTTTTAAAAGATTTATATTTGTGCATATTTTTTTTCATGAGAAGAAAGCCAAGAATAACCACCTGGAAGACGTCCTATGAAATCCCTGTTCCTCTCCCCCAGGACCTTCCCTGAGCACTGACGTCCTGTAGGAAGTCCTTTGGGTGGCGGTTCTTCTAAGGAAACTTTCTTGGGTGATCTGTCCTGTCAGCACTGCCCCTCCCTGGCTTTGTCGCTTGAAAGCATATATTGACTTACTTAAGTCTGATTTTTGCAATAGGGGTAAAATATTTAATCAATAGAGCTTGAAAGACAGTATAAAATACTTCCAAAGAGGCACGAAAGAGGTGAATTCCGACAAAGTATTCTAGTATTACATTCCATTTTTATAGAGTTCTTTCACTTCTTTCTTTCCGAGCAGGTGTAGTAAGTTCTGAGGTTTTATTTTCGGTGCTTTAAAATAACAGTTCCAGGCCTTACCGTTGCAGAGCAGAATTGTTCAAGTAGATTTCATGAGAAAAGCTAATAATGAGCCCTAGAAATGGGGATGCATCTGCATTGAGGTGGGTGGGGGTGGGTGATGATGCCCATTCTGAGGTTGTGGATCTTTGTTTAGGTCTAGACATTTTTAGATTTTATGCTGAGATTTGTATAAATGTATAATTTGTGCACAGTGAGATGGTCTATGAAGATCAAGTGTTGTGTCTCGTGGACAAAGGGTTTATAAATTGGGGAGTTCATGTGGGTCAGAACTTAAACTGAATCAGGCTGAGAGTTTCCTCACTGTGAGAATGGAAGCCTGGGGAGGGAGCACTTCCATGATTACAGGAGTGGGGAGATGTGTGTGGAGCTCCCAGAATTCATCCCTCCCTCCTTTCCCAAGGACTGACCCACTCCAGGGGTTCTGTCTCAATCCGAGTGTCTAGAAGCAAAGTTTGTGATTATGTTCACCTTTCTTTCTAAATGTGGGTTTCCTTCTGAACTGTAGGGAAGCCGGCTGCTTATCTGTTTTGATTCCAATAATTGGTGTTTATTTTCATTGGGTTTCTTTTTTTCTTTTTTTTTTAAAAGATTTTATTGGGGAATTGGGGGAGAACAGCGCTGGGGAATCCGGGAAGGGGAACAGACAAGTTGCTGTCCTTTTGTTCTTCAGTCTAGTTGTGGAGGACATCGCTTCACTGGCCCATGTTGGTATTATCATTGCGCTCTTCCCAGGCGAGGCAGTCCCTCCCCAGCCATTTGATGGTCGCTCACGGCAGCTCATGAAAGCTCACGCCTGCTGCCAGCCAGCCCCACTGCAGCCTATGCCATTGCTGGCAACTCCCAGGAGCCCAGCTCCAGGTCGAGCTGTTGTTCACCATCTTAGCTGTAGAGGGCACAGCATCACTGGCCCTAATGTGGGATCCGAACCAGGGTCCTGCTGCTCAGAACAGGTGCTCCCAAGCCAACTCTTAACCAGCGCGCCACTGGGCTGGCCCATTCATTGGATTTCTTTAACCATTAAATATTACAGCCATTTCATTCTTGTTTCTATTATATTTTATGTTTTAAACCTGGGCTTTTAAAATAGAACTTGACTAAGAGATATAGTGTGAATAAGACAAGATTGTGGAAATTAATAGAATTTGGTTCCATTCAGGCAAGAAAACCTAAAGATGTGAGATGGATGTTTTTAAGTTCTCAGGTGATTATTCCATTTTTAGGTCAGTTTTTGTATTTTTGTATGTCCATATGTCTAGAGAACTTTGACACTTAAAAGTCTATACTATTCCTAAGGCAAATGAGTCTGTATTTCAATGGATGTGAGAAAAAAGCAGTTGAATTTTTTTCATTACTATGAGGAAAACAATTCAAAACTTAACGGAGATCTTTGAATTTTCTAGTTCGTTTTAGTGCTTAATTGCAAACTCCTAATGTGTTACAATATGTTATCATTTCTGAAAATATCCCCAGTGTGAAATACAATGAGTGTATGGACAAACTACTATAATTAATTCTCCTCCTCCTTTTTATCAGAAAGGGATTTGGAAATTTTTGATGGTCTGCAGTTTTTAGTGTTTAAAGGATTAAATCTTGGAGTGTGGTGTTCTGTATAGAAAAGTTAAAATTAAATTAATTTTAAAACAAAAGTTAATTTAATAAGCATGGGAAATATGCTTATAGAAAATATAAATATTTTCTCCTTATTTTAAATAAGTAGTGCATTGGAAGGTCTTTAATACAGGAATCTAACTTAAGAAGACTTCCTGCCTACATATCCTGGTCCACGCCAGTACTCTTAAGTATAGCCACCCTCAAAACAATAGTTTTAATCACTTCTAGATCATCCTATTAGTGTTTCTTTGTATAAAGCAAGACAGTGAGAATACCTATTTTTTCTTACCCGTGTTTGTTCTTGTAATGAGTAGTCCGGTATTTGATGTTTGTTTACTGAAACCTTAAGCCCCACCCCTCCCTCTCCCGCTCCTGCTTCTTGCCTGTCAGGCTGATGAGAAAGCCTGGAGGCTCTGCGCTGTGAGCTGCTGCTTGCTGGGGAGCCCTCCTGTGAGCTGTGCTGCCCTGTGCTGTATTGTGGACCCACCCAGCCTGGGGCCTAAGTACAGAGGACTCCTAGAAGGCAGTTTTAGTCATTCCTTTGAGAACATGAATATGGAAATAGGTCCCTCCTTACAGTGTTTTGGGTCTGTGTCTTGGTTGGAGCCTCTCTATGTGATTAAAGTGAGACTGTGATGAGGCTGAGTTCTCCTTGATATTAGGGTGGGTCTTGGAGGTGTAGTAGGATGATTAACCCTGTGAGTGAGGTGAGCCCATCAGATGGTTACTCCTTAAAGAAGTTTTGTTTTTTATTCTCAGTTTAAAAAACTTTTTAATTTATTTTTTATTTAAATATGGTTGACATATGGTATTTAAGTTTCAAGTGTACAACATAGTGCTTTTTACATTTATATATTTTACAGTGTGATCACCAAAATAAATATAGTAACCATCACCTTGGAAAGTTATTACGATATTATTGACTAATTTTCCCTATGCTGTAAATTATAACCTGGTGACTTATTTATTTTATAAGTGAAGTCTGGACCTCTTACTCCTCTTCACCTTTTTCACTCATCTCCCCAAACCCCCACTCGCTTTTTTTTCTGGTAACTATTAGTTTGTTCTCTGTTCTGTGAGTCTGTTTCTTTTTTGTTGTTGTTCGTTTTGTTTCATTAGATTCCACATATGCCTGTAAGTGTAATCATGCGATATTTGTCTTCCTTTATCAGACTTTTTACTTAGCATAAAATCTCTAGGTCCATCCATGTTGTTGCAAATGGCAAGATTTCGTTCTTTTTTATGGCCAAGTAACATTCCATTGTCTGTATGTATATGTTTATGTATATATATCACATCTTCTATTGTACATAATACTGCAGTTAACATACAGCTGCATATATCTTTTTGAATTAGTGTTTTTGTTGTATTTGGGTAAATACCCAAAAGTGGAATTGATAGTTCAAATGATAGTTCAAATTTTAATTTTTTGAAGAACCTCCATACTGTTTTCCATAGTGGCTGCACCAATTTACAGTCCCACCAACAGTACATGAGGGTTCCCCTTTCTCTATATCCTTGCCAAGGTTTGTTACTTGTTGACTTTTTGATAATAGCTATTCTGACAGGTGTGAAGTGCTAGATATGAGGTCGGACCATTAAGTTTGAGAACTCATCCTAGAAAAAGTGCTACATACCTCATTGCTGAATATCACTGTGGTCACCTTGGGAAGCTATGCACCGATGCCAGCGCCTAGTCCACCCTTCAAAGCAATTTTGGAACTCTTTTTCTGGAATGGCCATCAGAGCTGTCATAGTATTACCCTTGATGTTCTGAATGTCATCAAAATGTCTTCCTTTCAATATTTCCTTTATCTTCGGATAAAGAAACAAGTGATGGGGGCCAGATCAGGTGAGTAGGGAGGGTATTCCAGTACAGTTATTTGTTTACTGGCTAAAAATTCCCTCACAGTGCCGTGTGAGCTGGTGCATTGTCGTGATGCAAGAGCCATGAATTGTTGGTGAAAAATTCAGGTTGTCTAACTTTTTCACGCAGCCTTTTCAGCACTTCCAAATAGTAAACTTGGTTAACTGTCCAGTTGGTACAAATTCATAATGAATAATCCCTCTGATATAAAAAAAAAAAGGTTAGCAACATCGTTGCAATAAGTTCGTGAACATAATTGTCAGAGCTCATATAGAGAACAAACTGATGGTTGCCAGAGGAGGGGTCTAGAGGATGGGCAGAAAAATGGAAAGGGATTAAGACACACAAACTTCTAGTTATAAAATAAGTCATGGGGATATAATATACAGCATAGAGAACAGAGTCAATAATATTGTAATGACTGTGCAGTGATAGATTGTTACTAGACTTATTGTGATCACTTTTTAGGGTATGTAAATGTTGAATCACTATGTTGTACACCTGAAACTGATGTAATGCATATCAACTATAATTAAAATTAAATTTTAAAAAAGTGGTGACTCTAGGCATTGTGTCTTGTTCCCAATGTTAGGGGACAAGCTCTTAGCTTTTTACCGTTGAGTATGTTAGCTGTGGGTTTTCATATATGGCCTTTATTATATTGCTAGATGTTCTGTTTAGTTTCATTTTGTTGAGAGGTTTTTGTTTGTTTGTTTCATGAATGGATGTTGTATTTTTGTCAAATGCATTTTTTGCATCTATTGAGATGATCGTGTGATTTTTATCCTTTGTTTTGCTATTGTGGTGTGTTTTGTTGATTGATTTGTGGATATTGAACCATTTTTGCATCTCTGGATAAACTTTACTTGATCATGGTGTATTATCATTTTAATGTGTTATTGAATTCAGTATGCTAATATTTTCTTGAGGACTTTTACATCTGTGTTAATCAGGGATAGGGGTCTATAATTTTCTTTTTTTTATAGTGTCTTGTGGTTTTGGTATCAGGGTAATGCTGGCCTTGTAAAATGAGTTTAGAAATGTTCCTTTCTCTTCAAGTTTTTGGAATAGTTTGAAAAGTATAGGTATTCTTTTAAGTGTTTGGTAGAATTCATCAGGGAATCTGTTTAGGTCCTTGACTTTTCTGTAAATATCTATTAAGTTTGTTGGGGTTTCTTTCATTACTGATTAAATTTGTTCAGATTTTCTGTTTCTTCCTGATTAAATCTTAGAATAGTGTATGTTTCTAGGAATTTATCCATTTGATCTTGGTTGTCCAGTTTGTTGGTGTATAGTAGTTCATAGTATTCACCTATGATTATGTGTATTTCTGTGATGTTAGTTGTATCTTTTCTTTCATTTCTTAATCTTTTTTTTTTTTTATAGCTGAGCCATCCTGCTACCTATTGGCAGCTTAGCGGCAGCTCAGCTCGGGCCGGGACTCAAACCACTGTTGCTTAGAGCTCAAACTCTTGAGCGAGCTCTTAACCAACTGAGCCACTCGGCCGGCCCTCACTTTTCTTTCATTTCTGATTTTATTTATTTGGGCTTTTTTTGGTCTTGATGAGTTTGGCTAAGGATTTATTAAGTTTATCTTTTCAACGAACCAGTCTTAGTTTCATTGATCTTTTCTTTCTTTTTTTTTTTTTTTGGCCCTACTTCTTGTATTTCCACTCTGATCTTTATTTCCTTATACAAACTTTGGGTTTTGTTTGTTCTTTTTATTATAATCCTTATAGGTGTAAGGTTAGGTAGTCTGTTTGAAATTTTAATTCTGTTTCTTGAGGTAGGCCTCTGAATCATTGTAAACTTTCCTCTTACAACTGCTTTTGTTTTGTCCTGTAGATTTTGGAATACTGTGTTTTTATTTTGAATTGTTTCAGATATTTATTTATTTATATTTCTCTGTCAACCTCTTGATTATTTAGTGGCATATTGTTTAACCTCCATGTGTTGGTGTTTTTTCCACTTTTCTTTTAATGGATTTCTAGTTTCATACTGTTGTGGTCAGAAAAGACACTTGATATGATTTCAGTTTTAAATATTTTGAGACTTGTTTTGTGGCCTAACATGTGACCTATCCTGGAGAATGTTCCATGTGCACTTGAAAAAGAATGTGTATTCTGTTATATTTGGGTGGAATGTTTCTGTAAATATTTATTAAGTCCATCTGGTCTAATGTGTCTTTTAAGGCCAGTGTTGCCTTGTTGGTTGTCTGTCTGGATGATGAATGCATTTATGTAAGTGGCTTGTTAAAGTCCCCTACTACAATTGTTATACTATCAATCTCTACCTTTATGACTGATTATTTTTGCTTTATGTATTTAGGCACTCATATGTTGGATGCATAAATGTTCACAACTTTTATATCTTGTTGGATTGATCCCATTATCATTATCTAATGCCCTTCTTTGGCTCTTATTAGAGACTGTTTTAAAGTCTATTTTGTTTGATGTAATTATTCCAACACCAGCTTTTTTGTCATTATTTGCATGAAATATCTTTTTCCATCCCTTCAATTTCAGTCTGTGCGTG
>NW_017731648.1:2021844-2078389 GCF_001890085.2 Hipposideros armiger | reverse complement strand
CATAATGGCTGCACCAATCTGCAGTCCCACCAACAGTGCACCAGGGTTCCCTTTTCTCCACAGCCTCGCCAGCTCTTGTTGTTTGTTGATTTATTGATGATAGCCATTCTGACTGGAGTGAAGTGGTATCTCATTGTGGTTTTTATTTGCATTTCCCTAATGATTAATGAGGTTGAACATTTTTTCATATGCCTGTTGGCCATCTGTATGTCCTCTTTAGAGAAATGCCTTGAAGTAATTCTTTGTAAGCCAATATGTGTGACTGTTTTTATCTGTTCAGCCACTCTGTCTTTTGCTTGGAGAATTTAGGCCATTTACATTTAAAGTAATTATTAATTGGTATGGACTTATTGCCATTTTATTAACTGTTTTCTGATTATTTTTGTAGTTCTTCTCTGTTCCTTTCTTCTTCTCTTGCTCTTTTCTCTTGTGCATTGGTGACTTTCTTTAGTGTTATGTTTGGATGCATTTCTCTTTATTTTTGGGGGTACCTGTTACAGGTTTTTGGTTTGTGGTTACCGTGAACCTCACATATAACTTATGTTTATAGTAGTCTATTTGAAGTTGATGGTCTGTTAAGTTCAACATAGTCTAAAAACACTACATATTTTACTCATTCTCCCCACATATTTTATTTTTGATATTACGTTTTACATCTTTGTGTGTGTATGTATATGTCCTTAATTAATTATTTCAGGTACATATGATTTTACTATTGTTGTCTTTTAACCTTCATACTAGCTTTATAATTAGTTCATCTACTACTTTTACTAAATGCTTGCCTTTACAATTGAGTTTTTTTTCTATATTTTCTTATTTTTAGTTCTGTCCTTTTATTATTATTATTATTTTGCTTATAGAAGTCTTTTTAGCATTTCTTTTTGTGCTGATGTAGAAGTGATGAGCTTTTTAAGTGGTGATGAACTTTTTAAGTTTTTGCTTGTCTGGGAAATTCTTTATCTCCTTTACTTCTGAATGACAACCTTTCTGGGTAGAATGTTGTTCATTGTAGGCTTCCCTTTTACTACTTTGACTATATTGGACTATTCCCTTCTGGCCTGCAAAGTTTGTGTTGAAAATTCAGCTGACAGTCTTATGGGAGCTCCCGTGTATGTATCTATCTGCTTTTCTCTTGCTACTTTTAAGATTCTCTTTTGTCTTTAACTGTTGGCATTTTAATTATGTGTCTTGTGGATCTCTTTGGGTTCTTCTTGTGTGAGACCCTTTGTGCTTCCTGACTTGGATGTCTGTTTTCCTTCACCAGGTTAGGGAAGTTTTCAGCCATTATTTCTTCAGATAGGTTTTCTGTCCCTTTCTCTCTCTTCTCCTTCTGGGACCCCTATGATGAGAATGGTAGTACACTTGATGCCCCACAGGTCCCTTAAACTATCCTCATTTTTTGAATTTCTTTTTACCTTTTGCTGTTCCAATTGGGGATTTCTACTGCCTGTCTTCCAGTCCACTGATTCATTCTTCTGCATCATCTAATCTGCTGTTGATTCCCTCTAATGTATTTTTTTTTGCATTTTAGTTATTGCATTCTTCAATTCTGATAAGTTCTTTTTTAATATATACTTTTTAATTTTTTTGTTGGCATTCTCCCAGAGTCTATCTATTTTTTTCAATTCCATTAAAAATCTTTATAATCATTGCTTTCAACTCTTTATCTTGTAGACTGTTTCTGTTTCATTTAGTTCTTTTGCTGGGGTTTTGGCCTGTTCTTTTTTTTGGAATATAATCCTCTTTTGCCTACCTCTTTGTGTTTGTTTCTATATAGTAGGTACATCAGCTAGTCTTAACAACGTGGCCTTATGTAGGTGTCCTGTAGCATCTGGTGGTCCCTCCAAAAGTCACCAAAGTGGTGACTGTGGTGTGTCAGGGGTATCTCTTGTGTGAGTTGCATGCACCCCCTTGTTATAGTTGGGCAGTGATTGTTACAGGCACGTCTATGGATGGAGTTTTCTCTCAGGCCAACTGGCTGTGAGGACCAACTGCTGCAGTCCAGCTGGTGTGTGGGGACTGGCCCCATTGAGCAGGTGCTGCTTTTGAGGGGTTCCAGTGCTGACCAAGGCCACCTGCTGGGTGTGTTGATGTGGAGCTGCCTGGATGGGAGGCGCTGGTGTGTATTGAGGGTGGCTGCCAGGCGTTCAGCGTCTTGAGCCATTTGGGAGGTACTCTGGTGTGTGCCAAGGCCAGCCATTAGGCATGCCTTTCTGCAGCCTCTTGGGAGGCGCTTTGGTGTGGGCTGAGGGCAGCCACTGGTTGTGTAGGAACTGAGGCTGCTTAGGGGAGGCTGTGGTGTGGGCTATGGCATTGCCAGTGTGACAGGGTTGTATCTACCTGTGGGAGCAGAAATACTGGAATGGTGTACTACTTAACATGGTCCTGGGCTGATGTTGTGGCTGGAACCTATTTGTGTCTTTAGAGTGAAGCTGTGAATGAGGCTGGTGTTGCCCCAACAGTACTGAGGGCATACTCAGTGAATGAGGTATGCCCATCAGATGATCACTTCTTAAAGAGCAGGTATTTCAGAGAGAAAGAGAGAAAGTGAAGAGACAGGGAAGGCAGCCCAGAGCTGGTGGGCAGAGTCCGCTCTCCTGATACCAGAGGGCTCCCAGGTTCCTTCAGTGCCTCTTCTGCTGCCCTGCCTCTACTGCAGCCCAGAACCTGATTCTCTGGGCTATTGGGGACAATACGCACTGCCTCACTGGGACACAGCAAAGGATTAATTCTAACCAAACTTAAGCCCAAGGTCCTTAAATCCTACATAGCAGCCATTTCCATGGGGGAGGCCTTTAACACTGATTTGAGGCCCTCTGAAGGAAAAACGTTCTAAATATCTGGGTAGGAAGAATACCCTGGCCCCAAAGTATTTACAGTAACCTAAAATACAAAATAGAAAGGACATGAGAGAGAGGGGACAAGAGGAAAAATATATTGAAAAAAGATTTACAACCAAACCCAACTGGAAATCTAAAATATGTTAAAAATTTATATAACAAAAAAAGATAAAAGGGCATGCCTTGGATTTGGCGCCTCTAAAAATTGATTTTGAGTTAATGTCACCATTTCCCATAATGTAGTAATTCACAAGCCTCCATGCAATTACTCAATGCTAGGTTAAATTACAGTTATACCTGGGATCTCAGTAAATTGAAGCAAGGTCCCCCATGATCTTAGGGAAATTACTGAATATAATATAGAGGACAAAATGGTGTGTTTTGCCTTAACCATCAGAATGCCTTACTTTGCCTTATGATCATAACAGTCATACCCTAAAATATCCCATAATGAGCAGGAAAGCTCTAAACTAGTAATTCATAAATGAAAATTAAACAAAAATATCTTCGCTACTTCCAAATTGGCTTCACAAAGTGAGACTCCATGGTCCTTAGCCTTTAGTAAAATTAGTTAATATGGCCTGGTCTCAATTTAACAGGGCTTACAGAGATTGAAAATTGTTATAAGAAACCTTTTAGGAAGAAGTGATTCTCCCCACTGCTTCTCCTTTGAACAACTGAATGTGACCTGTTCTTAAACCTGGAAAGAATGAGTGACACCTCACACTGGATTATCACAACCTTGAGGCTGTGGTCACACCAAAAATATTCCTACACCCAGTCCCCAGCGTTATGGAAATTACTGCCTCCATCCACTCAGCAACGAGTACACATTCTGCTCTCATAGATTTAGGTAAGTCTGGTCTGCTCAGTGCCTATGTCAGCAGCCTCTCAGCTGCAGCTGGCCTTCACCTCTGAAGGGACGTGACACACCTTTACCTGGTTCCCCTCAGAGAACCTCAGCACCATTACCACCACACAGAGTCTCTGCAGGCAGGATCTGAGCTGCGTTTACCTTGCTCCAGAAGAACAGGTATGACATGACATTCATGACGTTCTCCTTTGTGGACATTCGTTTGATGCTTAGGACACACATATATTAAATAGGGGCTCACAGAAAGTGAAGGGGACATTGCTCAAAACATGAGACCTTGATGCCTTGGTTCCTTTTTTAAAAATTATTTTGATAAAGACCACAGCCTTCCTGACACCATGAGGAAATAACTAAGGACCCCCTCTCAGCACCCACAACATTGTGTAGATTCTTTGGGTGGTTAGGAGGTAACATAGTTCTTGTTTACACATTTTATTTGAACACATCATGCCGTTACTTTCAAACTGCCCCACCTTGAATGGGCACCCCTACCATAGAAGGCTCTAGACTGTTTAAATTGCCATGCTACAGGCACACCTGGTAGTGTCCTCAGAGACTTCTTCCCTATAAGGCTTCTGAGACCACCTCTCATATCTCCTGCAGTTATCCATGATGGCCTTTCATTGTAATGTCTGTCCTGCTTTCTTCTTAGTTATGTTGACTAGCTGTTTATCAATTTTATTAATCTTGTTTAGGAACCAGCTTTTTGTTTTCATTTTCTTCATTGATTTCCCACTATTACCTTGATTTCTAATTTTTATTTCCTTTATTTTGCTTACTTTGGGCTTAATTAGTTCTTTTTATTGTTTTGTAAGTTAGATGTTTACATTAATGACTATCAATCTTTTTTTTTTTTTTTGGTGTAGTTGTTTAAGGGTATAAATTTCCCTTTGGGCATTAGTTTGCAGCCCAAAACCTTTGATAAGTTTTATTTTTATTTCATGTAGTCCAAAAAAATTTTTAAATTCTCGAGACTTCTTTGATTCTGTGGCTTATTTAGAAGTGTGTTGTTGAATGTCCACATATTTGGGGTTTTTTCAACTATCTTTCTGTTACTGATTTTCACGTTAATCTCTGTGTGGTGTGAGAACATATCTTGCCTGATTTCTGTTCTTAATTTGTTAAAATGTGTTTTAAATCCCACAGTGTTTTCTGTGGGACTAATATCTACCACTGCTTTTACATGTTTCTATGTGTTGTCTTTATTTACTTTCTTTTCTGTCTTCCTCCTTTTTTTACCTTATTTGGCTTTAATTGAGCGTGTTCCCTGATTCTTTCATTTTCTACTCTCTTAGCAATCAATTACACATATTTTAAAACTGTTTTGGTGCTTGTCGTTTAGTTTTCAATATACACTTACAATGAGGTCACCACCTCTCAAGTCACACTGTATCACTTCACTGATTGTGCAAGTGGCTCATACCACACTATTCTCAGTCCCCGCTACTGTGTCCCTTGTCACATTGCTGCCATTTATTTCGCTTATTTATAAGCACATAATTACTAAATATATTGTTGGCTATATTATTTTAAACAAAATATCATTTGTTATATTAATTATGATATGAAACAAAGGGTATTTTACCTTCATTTATTCCTTTCCTAATTCACCACCTTCATCATTTACATTCTTTCTTATGAATTTTTTAACATTTCTTTTAGAGTAGGTGTAGTCGTGACAGATTCCCTCAATTTTTTCTTAGAAAGCCCTACTTTATTTTTGAAGGATAATTTTGCTTTACACAGGATTATAGGAGAGTGGTATTTCCCTTTTAAAACTATAAAGACTAGTTGGTTGGTTGGTTGGTTGGTTGGTTTTTTGGAGGTTTTTTTGTTTTTTGTGGGTTTTTTTTGCCACATCTACTGCAAGGATGAAGACCATTCTCAGCAGTCAGACATCAGACTGTAGACATTCCAGAAAATGTGGACATCACTCTGAAGGGACACATAGTTGTTGTGAAGGGCCCCAGAACACCCTGTGGAAGGACTTCAATCACATCAATGTAGAACTCAGTCTCCTTGGAAAGAAAAAGAAGAGTCTCTGGGTTGACCAATGGTGGAGAAATAGAAAGGAACTGGCTCCTGTTCACACTGTAGTCATGTACAGAACATGATCAAGGGTGTTACATTGGGCTTCTGTTACAAGATGAGGCCTGTGTGTGCTCAATTCCCCATCAACGTTGTTATTGTGGAGAATGGTTCTCTTGTTGAAATACAAAATTTCTTGGGTGAAAAATAACATCCACAGGGTTCGGATGAGGTCTGGTGTTGCTTGTTTAGTATCTCAAGCCCAGAAAGATGAGTTAATTCTTGAAGGAAATGATATTGAACTTGTATCAAATTCAGCTGCTTTAATTCAACAAGCCACAAGTTAAAAACAAGAATATCAGAAAAAAATTTGGATGGTACGTATGTTTCTTAAAAACAAACAATTCAGCAGGCTGATGAATAAGATCTAAGTTGTTCAGCTATAGAAACACCAAGAGGTCGAGTGATTCCTCAAACTTATCTGTGATATTTTAAAGATACAATAAAAGTCATGTATTAAAAAAATAAAATATTATAAAACTATAAAGATTATACTCGACTCTCTTTTTGCTTGCATGATTTCTAATGGGAACTGATTTAATCCCAAACTTTGTTTCTCTATAACTAAGTTGTTTTTTTCTTTGGCTGCTTTCAACATATTATTTGTGTCTTTGATTTTTGTCTACAGTGAATATGAGATACTTCATTGTGCATTTTTGTTGTTTTCATGTTTAGTGATCTCTGAACTTCCTAGATCTACAGTGTTCTGGAGTCATTTTATCTATCTGGAGCTATCTATCATTAGTTTTAGGAAAACCCGAATGATTATTACTTTACTGGTTCTCCTGTTCCTTTTTTTTCTTTTCCTTTAGGTATTCTCATGACGTTTATTTAAGTTTTCTGTTTAAAGAAGGTTATCCTAGGATTCATGGATATTTTTGTTCTTTTTTTTTTTTTGTCTTTGCATTCGATTTTGCTGAGATATATATTTTTTTAGTACAGGCCATGTTAAGAACAGAATATTTGGGCCATATTTCAAAATGCCATGTTTATTTTCTCTTTCCCAATTTTGGAGACACCAAGTTGCCCTGTGACCTAAATTATCTGATAGATCTAAAAAGAGAAGCTCATTTCAAGTTTTTCGCTTTTTTATTGTAGTATTGGAAATAATAGCTTCTAATAAATGCCAGACCAGACACTGGAAATCTCTGACTTTAGTTTGATGATTGATGGCTGACAACTTTAAAGCCTCACCTCTCCTCCTTGCCCTGTGTCCCACATCTGTACAAGGTGATAAGAAAGCCTTCTCCCTCCTTTGTGATAGCAAGGGATTAAATACACACAAGCTCCTGCCCTTGTGTGTGAACGCTCACCCTAGCCCAACAAATCCATGCACTTTTTTTTTGCCCTGTAAGCTATTTCATCCCTTCCTGAGAGACCTGCTTACTATCCTGAGACCTCAATTATGGAATCAATAACCCCTTTCATACCCTAGTGGCCAAGTGTGGGGTCATCAGCTGAGCAGTTTGCACGCTCAGGAGCTGAGCTCTCATGCTCCTTTACTCTTTTTCTGGACATGACTGAAGAAAGGAGGGTATTATCTAGAGACGTAAATACTTACCTTGTGTTACAATTGCCTACAGTATCCAGTATAGTAACATGCTATACAGGTTTGTAGCCAGGGAGCAATCCACTATACCATATAGCCCGGGTGTGCGGTAGGCTATACCACCTAGGTTTGTTAAAGTACACTCAACGTGTTCCCACAATGATGAAATTGCCTAATAATACGTATCTTAGAACGTATCCCCATAGATAAGTGGTGCCTGACTTTAACTTTCTAGCCCATCATATTGGACAATAGAGAAAGGAAGAACAGTCTGTAATATTCCACAAGGAAAAAGTAGTGCTTGTCTATAAAAAGATTGTCATTCAGCCAGCAGCATCTGATGACTTTTAATGGCCTGGGGATCTTTAGGATGATACGGCCAGCTGGACCTTGCTGAAGCTGGCATTGTCATAGGCCGTCTTGCTCTCATATTTGGTGATAGCAATAGAACAAAAAGCTTCTAGTCTTTAGTATGTATTCATTGAAACCTCATGCAGAGTTGACCCTCTGCCTCATGGAGTACTGTAAATAAGATGAAAAAATTTTTTCACATGGAGCTGATCATCTTAAAATGATAATGTTTGTTTCATTTACATAGCATTTCTGTCTGTTCTAACATGCTGTGAACCCTGCCTTTAGAAGAGTTACATAAAATATAGTATAATCATGGTAAAAATGTATAAATAATTTCAATGTGTTTTTGATGGCGTTAAATTTATGAGAAAGTAATTGTGGACAGAGTGTAAGTTTCTGATGACTAGTCATAGGCTCAATGTTTGGAAATGAGAAAGTCATATGTAACCTTCCTGTTAATGGAGTATAGATGTTCAGGGCAGTCAGTCTTGTAAATTTTACTATACACTTATTTGTGGTGTTTAGGACTCAGTGGCCTTTGAGGATGTGGCTGTGACATTCACCCTGGAGGAGTGGGCCTTACTGGATCCTTCACAGAAGAAGCTCTACAGAGATGTGATGAGGGAAACCTTCAGGAACCTGGCCTCAATAGGTATGCATGACAAGTTACCTTCACTTTGTCAATTAGAGGACAACTATTTCTTACCCATTAACATTGTTCTAATGTGTAATGTGGGAGGGGAAGACACTGGGCATGGTCACAACTCATCATAGAACTAGAATCTAATAATTTCTGTAAAATTTCTAATACTTTAAATCATATTTCTTGGTCTGCGTTTTAGGGAAAAAATGGGACGATCATCACATTGAAGATCAGTACAAAAACCAGGGGAGGAAACGTAGGTGAGTCACACAATAGAAAGCAGTGTCTCAGGTGAGAAACCTGTTATGCTATGGAATTTTAAAAAGAATCAACCCAAACTACTTGTGCTTCAAATTAATTACTTTCAGGAATTTTTTTTTACCAAATTGCTTTCTTATGTATGACATAAATGTTCAGTGTTTGCAAAATAGTTTACATGGAATAGTTTACATTAATGAAGTCTATATATGAATGTCACTTTTTTGTTAATAGCAAGGCTGCAGTTGTCTTGCAAAGTATTCATTGTATTCAATTTCCAACAATTTAGACAAGGCAGAAAATCTATACTTTGCTGTAAACCATAAAAATGCAGTTCAGATATTCTAATAAATATAAAATCATAAAGAAATCATTAATATTGTGCTTTTTGTTTTTTATAGATGTAATATGGCAGAGAGAGACTGCGAAGGGAAAGTCAGTAGTCAATGTGGAGAAAACTTCAGCCTTATTCCAAATCTCAGTCAGAAAAACAAAACTCTTCCTGGACTAAAACCATGGCAATACAGTGTGTGTGGAAAAGTCTTCACATATGATTCATCATATAATAGGGACATCAGATGTCACACTGGACATAAGTCCTCTGAGTATCAGAAATATGGAGAGAAGCCATATAAATGTAATGTATGTGGGAGAGCCTTCAATTTTATTCAGTTTTCTGAAAAACATGAAAGAAATCCCAATGGAGATAAATCGTACAAATGTAAGCAATGTGAGAAAGCCTTCATGTGCCTCAAAAGCCCTCAAAGACACATGATCACTCATACTGTAGATGCTCCTTACAAATGTAAGGTGTGTGGGAAAACCTTTAGCTCTTCAACTTCACTTCAAATATGTGAAAGAACCCACACAGGAGAGAAGCCCTATGAATGTAAATTCTGTGGAAAAGCCTTCCGATATTATAAAAGTTTCCAAAGACATGAAAGAAATCACCCTGGAGAGAAACCCTATGAATGTAAAAAATGTAGCAAAGCCTTCAGGTATCCCAGCCATCTTCAAATACATGAAAGAACTCACACTGAAGAGAAACCCTATGAATGTAAGGAATGTGGCAAGGCCTTCAGATCATACAGTTCCTTACAACCACACGAAATGACTCACACAGGAGAGAAACCCTATGAATGTAAGGAATGCGGAAAAGCCTTTAGATATTATAGTTCCTTACAAATACATGAAAGGTCTCACACTGGAGAGAAACCCTATGAGTGTAAAAAATGTAATAAAGCATTCAGTGCTCCCAGTTGTCTTCGAAAACATGAAAGAATACACACTGCAGAGAAACCCTATGAATGTAAAGAATGTGGGAAAGCTTTCAGATTTTACAGTTCCTTACAAACACATGAAAGGACGCACACAGGAGAGAAACCCTATGAATGTAAGCAATGTGGAAAAGCCTTGAGATATTACAGTTCCTTACAAATACATGAAAGGATACACACAGGAGAGAAACCCTATGAATGTAAAGAATGTGGAAATGCATTCAGATGTAACAGTTTCTTAAAAATACATAAAAAATCTCACACTGGAGAGAAACCCTATGAATGTGAAAAATGTAGTAAAGTATTCAGTACTCCTAGTAACCTGCGAATACATGAAAGAACTCATACTGCAGAGAAACCCTATGAATGTAAGGAATGTGGAAAAGCCTTTAGATATTATCGTTCCTTACAAACACATGAAAGGACGCACACAGGAGAGAAACCCTATGAATGTAAACAATGCGGTAAAGCCTTCATTTGTCGCACCACCATTCAAAGACACATGAAAATGCATACTGGAAACACACCGTATCAATGTAAGGAATGTGGGAAAGCATTCACCTGCCTCAGTTTGTATCAAAGACATGAAAGGACTCACACTGGAGAGAAACCGTATGAATGTAAACAATGTGGTAAAGCCTACCGAGATCACAGTTCTTTACAAAGACACGAAAGGACTCATACTGGAGAAAAACCCTATGAGTGTAAGGAATGTGGAAAAGCCTTCGTTTGCAACAAAATTTTTCGAATACATATGATGAGAGTGCACACTGCAGAAAAACCATATAAATGTGAAGAATGCGGGAAAGCCTTCAGTCATCCCTATTCCTTTCGAAGGCATGAAAGGACTCACTGGATAAAAACTTACGAATGTAAATAGCGTGGGAAAGACTTCAGTTGGCCCACATCCTTACATGTGAAGACTCTCCTGAAAAGAACTAAAAATGTAAATAATATGAGAAAGATTGATGTAAATTAATGTAGTTATAATGTTCTAGAAAACTTTCAAGATTTAAGGGTTGTTATTAAAATTGTAAATAAATTGTGTTTACCAGGTTTCTTCCTTTAAGTGCATCATTGGACACGGGATTTTTACTACAACAGACCCTTGAAAAATGCAAGGGTTAGGGGGAACTACTGCCCACATAGTCGAAAATTTGTGTATAACTTAAGCCAGCCCTCTGCATAAATGAATACCAAGCTGAAGATTGAAAATACAGTTGACCCTTGAACAGTACAAAGTTTGAAACTGCACAGGTTCACATTTTAAATTCCATGTAAAAGTGGACCTGTGCATTTCAAACTCATATTGTTCAAGTGTTAATTGTAATTAATTTTAGAAATAAATATTGAGGTGAAATAATTCTGCAAATTGTCTTTCAACAATTGCATAACATAAATAGATAGTGATTTTTCATTAAATCCATTAATATTGTCTCTTTACATTTTTTTAATTCCTTTTTAAAATTTGTCTCTCTACATTTTGAAGCTTGTTAGATCTGTGGGTGAATTCAGGTTTACTTCTAATATGAATTAGGTTTAATTTTTTAATGATGTTTTATTTGTTTTGTGTTAGGGGGCCATTGAAAATATTTGTTGGGATTTTCCTATTGGTTTTGTGACAATTCCTAGATAACCCTATTCCACTATATATTTTATCCCTTTCTTACTGATACCCATCTTCCTTTTGCAGAGTGATGGGTATTAGATACTTTTTCCATTTTCCTTTCTAATAAACAGTTGGAATAAATTTTTAAGTACATCAAGTTTTTGAAAGATTTTAGTTTCATGTGAATTACTATTTTCATATTCGGGTCTTTGGTTTTTGTTTTTTCTTCTGACTGGCATTGGTAAACAGCTTTTGATTTAAGAAGAGCCCTGTGATAGGAAAAAAAAAATGTTGGAAATATCACCCTTATGGGTAATGTTAGGAGCTAGGTTTTCCAGAATCTGTCCCCTTTTTGGTTCCATATTCTAAATTACCAGTATTAAGATAGAGGGCTTGAATTGCCAGGCTAGTACCCGCACCTGGTGGCATTTTGGTGCAGCCCCTTTAAGGCCAGCTTCCAGCACTCACCGTCCCCCCCCATCCTGGTGTACAATTGCAGACCATGCTGTGCGGTTCCAGCAGCTTTCACGTGTTGCCACTCTGGGATGGGGGAGAAGCCCCACAGGCAGAGTAAGGCCAGCAGGAGTGAGCATCTGCATTTCATAGCTTTGCCTCTGCCCACTGACTGCTCCACGTGAAGATTTATTATGGGCGGTTGTGGGTCAGCAGCTCCAAGGTGGCCTCCCCGAAAGTGGTGTAACTGCATCTCCATGTGTCATCGAATGTTGCTGGTGTCAACCAACCTGGGTGCCCCTCCCCCCCCTTTAGAGACCCACACTGGCCCCTCAGCGTGTCCAGTGTGATTATTTTTCCTTCCAGCCCCACAGTGGTGGTCCATCTTTATCGGGAGTGGGAATTTTACAGATTCCCAACAATGTGAAGCTCCCATCAGGAAGGCTAGGAATTTGAGTTTGTTCCAGATGGGTGGTGGCAGGTCAAGGCATCCAGACCTGTAACAGGAGAGGGTGGGGCCAAAGGGGCCACCACCATTAAAAGATTTTAATAAAGTTCCAATAGTGACACCCAATGGAAATTGAACTGCTTCTACTACCCTACTTGTTGTATCTTGTAATTTAAAGGGTGCCCCTCGCTTATGTTTGGATGGTTTCCAGGAAGTGCTGTAGTTTGGGCTCCAGTGGCAACGGGAACAGTAAAGCGTCTGTTATGTGGGTTCCAATGGAAAATTAGAGACACAGGCGATTGTCCCCCGGAGGAGAGATAAACTCTGGGGAACTGCTGTGTCCCTAGGGCAAGGACCTTGGCAGCTGCCACTCTCAGATGTCAAGGTACAGGATCTCAGATCCTGCTGCCAGGGCTGGGGCATTCCCAGAGATGGTGGCATCCACCCTCAGGATGGGTCCAGCAGTTTCTTGAAGAGCCCACATGCCTGAGCAAAGGCTTCTAACGTGTTCGGGCTGTCCCCACATTAAGTCATTAGGGATCCCTGGCCTCCGGAGCTGCCAATAAAGGAAGGTCTGTTGGTCAGCTCGTGAGGGAAGGAGCTGGTTCGAGGTGAGGTCCCTCTGCAGGGACCCATAAGGGGACAGAAGTCCCCATATCTCCTAGGGTCCCTCCGTTGGGCTGTACTCTGAGGGGGCAGTGAAGCCTGTTCATCTGGCAAACAAGATTTGGGCTTCAGGAAAATTCTGTTTTTCATGCCTAGCTACAGCACCAATGCAGTCTCATGCCTGTTATACTGTGTCTGACATTTCTATGAATTGCCACAGCGTGGCCTTAAATTGGGGGACACCCATTAAGATCTCCTTAGATTCGGCCTTAAGAATGCCTGGTCGGGGTTGGACATGGTCACAGGGTCTGTGGGAACATGATACTGAGGAAAATGACATATTCACTGAACGGTCCCACTTTTCTGTAAGAGGAGGCACGCCTCCTCTAGAGCTGGCTGCTCCCAGTGGGCCTTTGCTGTGGTGACTGTGACAGATGGGTGGACCTGGTGCCAAGTCAGGAAAGGCAGAGCCCCTCCTCCCTGCCCCATGGGCTCCGGAGGCTGTGGGGACCTATTCCTCAGAGCGCACTCTACCCCACCCCCTTCATTTTATTTTACCTGCATCTCCTGCCCTGGTGGCTCCACCATTCGGGAGTGCCCTCACTGCGCGGCAAGTCCAGGGGCTCCATGAAGGCTCCAATAAAAAGGGCTCTTAATATCTTGGCAGTTTTTTCATTATGAATTTTGGAGTCTTTGGCCAGTCTGTCCAGCTGGCTCATCTCAGCTGCTGTGACCAACCAAGCAGAGAGCCTGTTCCAAAGACCTGTAAGAGCCTGTCAGAGCACTTTCCCCTTCCCGTTGGACAAAATTGTCAAGAAAACCTTGTTTTTCTTTCATGGCACGGTTACATGTCTCCGTCTCTTGTTCTTGCTGGTCATTGCTGGACGTTTTGGTGCCATGGATAGTAATGGGACGCCTTGGACAGAGGTTGCTTCTCCCCTGACTGAGATGCTGCCACCTCCTGTTCTAGGGTGCTCCAATGAGTATCCGAGGGGTCAGGGTCCACCACCAGTGCAACCACTCAGTAAAGCCCAAGCCATTTGAGCAGCCATCTTATAAGCATCTAGTTTTTCGACCTCTGGAGACGGAAGGAGCTAGAACCATGTGCTGGGGGCAACGGGATTTGTGACAGCAGCAAGGGATGCGGCAACATAGGAGGTGCTTGCCTCACCGTCGTTTACCCACCCTGGGGGCCATGATGCCCCTGGGAGAGTTACCTCTATCACGAGTTAAAGCTGGCTCCCCAAGCTAAGCACCCTGGTGGCACCACGGACTCAGTGCGCCCAGCAGCCAGCCTCCCCTTCCGACACTGGTCTAGGGGAGCTGTCCTTGGCTCCCCGCCTGGGGGGAAGAGGCACAGCCCTGCCCTCGTGGTTAGTTCACCTTGGCTCACCACAGGGACTTTGGCCTATGATTAGAGCCCATTACCTCCAGACTTGACACCCACTGGGTCTTGTTTAGAGACTAATGGGAAACGCATCCACCTCAGACTGGGGTCTGCTGGGCAGTCTCTGCAGGGGAGTCTGACGTTAGACATTACCAACAATTTAGGGTGGGGCTTCGCAGCCACACTCGGCAGCCACAGTGCACAGCAACTCACAGAGGACTGAGAAGTCAGGGAGAGGAAGTGAGTGAGCAATGGTATGGGGGTGCAAACTATGCCCACCATTCCATCCTCATCGTCAATTGTGTTGGGAGCCTGTAGCTGGTGTATTAAGTTAAGAATATATGGATTATGACCCGCTGAATGAGGGGGCACATGCTGTTTACAGGGGGTTGGCAGGTGACTCCCTCAGCATCTGAGTTCCCACTTTGGGGAGATGAAAACTCGGGGGTTGTTTTGATTGAAGGTGCAGTATCAGTGCACTCACACTAGAGAAGTAGTCACCAGATTTATTACTTACAGATCCCAGATGGGTGGGTGGGTGTCTGGGCACAGTGAGCTGGGGGAATGACCTTCATCCAAGGTCACAATTCAGCAGGAGATAGAGCAGATAGCAAGCATCTATTACTTATTAGGTGGTTGGGGCAGAGTTATTATAACCTGTGCCCTGGGAAAAGCAAAGCAGGAACTTGGGGTGGGCACCTAAGCTCAGGTCCTGATCTATGTGGGGAGTCCCTGGGTGAGAACATGGTGCTCACACTGTAAAACGCCTGGGCAACACTCAGAATGGCTGTTTTCTCCTCACAGTCTAATCCATGTTAAACATGCTTTCAAGAACTGCTTGGGTGTGGATGTGACCAGAGGACCCGAATACCGGAAGTCCTCCTTTCCTGTGATTAACTGTAAAGATTCCCCATAAAGACAGAGATAAACACATGGTGCATCGTTCCATTGTTAAGTCTTCTTTATATAATATGTGACCATGAGTTTGAACCTGGGTATCTGGGACTTGAGCCACAGATATTTGTGGTGTCTTTTTGTGTTTAATATCATTTGAGAGGATTTTAATATAAACACTTAAATATTTTAAAATTTAATGTAGTAGGCATTATTTTTGTGCTGCCATTCAGACAATGCCATATGTACCCCACCCATTCAACCGTGGAGTTGCTCCCAACTAGAGCAAGTTACGTTCATTTGCACCGTTCTAACCCATCCTGAGTTTATGCCCTGAGTAGGGTGAAAACTATGCATGTCCAGTGTGATTTCTCAGTGGAAACCATCAAAATAGCTATGGATATTTAGAAAGTAATCATCCAAGGAATAATTGAGGTGAGCTGCAGACAGATTGTATCATTTTTAGTAATACCATAATTTACTGTAAAAGGAGACATGGGAAATGTGAATGTCTTTTTATAGCAGAAGTAGCTGGAAGCCTTTTGTTTCAAAGGTCCACAAATCCTCGTGGCCCACTTCCTGTTCACATATGCTTGGACTTCCAGCACATGTTACAGAAGAGGGGCAACAGAAAGGAACTGCGCCGAGTTTTATTAAGGAGCAAAGGAAATGCAATTGCTTCCTTTTTTTTTTTTTAGTGCTGACTGAGGATGAAAAGGGGTTCTATGGAAAGTAACCTCACAGGGTGATCTGATTATAAATCCCTAACTGGGCAAGTCATGGTGGGGCGTCACACCCCAGGCATTTAACTCTTTTTATAATAGTAAAAGGTTTATCTTCGCCTTAAGCAAGCCCTGTTCATTGTTTCTGTGCATCTAGGTTAACTCACCTTTGAACTAAGTTTAACCACCCTCATGAGAGCATGCAATCTTGTTAACTATCCTGTAATTCAGTCCCCACTCTGCTTTCTCCCACTCCATGTAACCTTCCTTACATTCCCTCCTTAATTTCAAGTGCATAAAAGAAACTGTGAGACTCTCATTCTCCTGAGCATTTGAGATCTTGCTTCACCCATTGTCATCAGTTTGGCTTAAATCAACTCTTGTAAAATTCCCTACAGGTTTGGATGTTCTTACGTCGGCACAAAGTATGTATTGGAGGGGTTTGGTAGACATGGTCGCCACAAGAGTATTCTTTTGAGGTTATGGAGTGTTCTCCATAATTTGGTGGTAGTGTTACTATGCATTTGTGAAAACTCACAACTATACTTAAAATAATATGTATCTATATTCAAAATAATAGAAAACAAGCAAAACTGCCCTATGTTCCAGGAAAATGTTAAGCTCTGCTGAATCTTGATTTTTATGTGTTCCACTCTCCTTTCCACAACTGCAGGATCCTTCTCCGGAAGAATTGAAGGACTGGGAAGAAGGACTCAGTCCCACCAGGCCTTTCTTGCAGCCCTGTCTTAACTGAGAAAACACCCGCTAAGGAGGAGTGAAGCGAGAGGGCTCCTAGGTCTGTCTCTGGGTTTAAATCAGGCTCCTCGGACAGACTTCTGGACATACGGAGGTTCTTAAACATAAAGGCATATCCCACAGTTTTCCCCAAGTGGAATCTAATTCATGGGCATCAGCGTCATGTCTTTCCACAGCTGTCCTAGGACCATTTCCAGCTGTATTTTCCCAGCTCAAGCTACTCTTTGACTGGCTATGGGTAAACATCTTAAGAAATCCACACCTGTCGTACATACTCCAGTAAATTTCTCTGCGGCCCACCGAGGGGGCTGCGAGCTGAGAGGGTGGAAGAAACAGTGGCAGAAACCATGTCACGGGCACAGGCCCCTCAGCATCAACAACCCCAGCTGTCTCATAATTACTTTCTCTACCACTTTACTTACAAAGTGCTTAAATATCAACCAACGTTTAGTGAGGAAACAAATGGCTCTAGAATCTGACCAAGTAATCGTCACTCCATTAGTGTCTCCCTCTCCAGACTCCTATACCACAGAGGCTTTAGTATTCTCTTCTCATGCCTCCCAGAGTGTCTAAACCCATGATGGCCATAACTTGCCAAGGATATACTGGTACAAGAAGCTGGCAAAAAAAAACCACAGTCTTTCTGGAAATGCAGCCTCTCACTGGCCCCGAGCTGATGATCCAATGTACCCAGTTTCCCATGTTTTCATTGGGTCATGAATCAGGATTCCTCAGGCTTGCTTCACCACAGAGGCCTCCTCATTGAAAAGATATTAGTACCCACAGGATAGAGCCAAAAATGGGACTTGTGGTATATCCCACCTACAGGGGGAAGTGTGTTTCCCAGACCTCTGATGGATACTTTCATCCTGGAGAAAATACCCATTTTGTAGACACATTGGCCACTTGGGGAATCCTTTGAGATCACATGCATGACCAGGAGAATTCATATACCTTATGTACAGTGTGCCAACAAGACATCTGATTGAGTCCAGTGCGGGAGGTGCTACATTCTGTCCCCAGATCAAACACGCCACCTGGACAAAAACTGTACCCAAGCATCAGCTCAGTTAGTCAATTTCTGCTGCTCATGCTAGAAGTACAGGATGCCATGGCCAAGAATCAAACTCATCTGCACTTTCTACAGACCCTTTGGCCTTTGCCAATGATCTTGCTGTCTGGTCCCACCAGCAGCAACAGGAACTTTTCATCTAAGGTTGCCCCCTTTGGGATAAATGATTCTCTGATTATGTTGCTCACAATTACCCAACTACAAATCATCGTTATGCCTAACTCTTCATATATTAAAACTTAGTCTTCAGAGGCTCATTCCAACCCTCAGAGTGATAAATTTATTCTAATTTCTGAGACTCATGCTGAAACCTTATGGTATTAACCTTGGCTCTGTAAGCCCATGTAATATAAAATCATTGAGTAGCCTCTTCCCTAAAGGTCTAGGTAGAAGCAAAGGCATCCCCTTCTCCTTTCCCATGGATAATTTAGTGATGGCCAGTGCTCCTGATATGAGAAAATCCACCTCTAGTAGTATAATCAATTAACTTAATTCCCAGGATGAGGAAGGGGTCTCTATAGCTAATTTCCAATACATTTTATAGGTCCCATTACCACCTCTGTGGGCTATGCGCTATGATCAGACCATGTTAGATACTCATATAGACATATTACTTACTTATCCTATCTGAAGCCAAAATGCAGGACGCCCCATGACATTATGATGTGAACAACTCATTTCTCCAAATGTACAACACTGGGTTCTTCACAAAAGCATGTAACGGAACTTATATCTTGCTCAGGACCCCAGGCTATAGCCATGTTAGAAGCCAGAATAGCTTCCTTAGACAAATATTGCTACCTTCTAAATAAGCCTTTGGCTTTTCAAGACATAGATTCCACCCCCAGTCTTTAGGGCCCACTTCTTTGTCCTGACCAGGAGGCTTGCTGGCACTTTATAAGTAGAGGTCTTTCTCATTTCTGTCAAAATGGCCACTCTCCCAGGTCTTTGGTTAAATGAAATAGTGCCCACGACCCACGATCTTATATCCAACCCCTGGGTTCTTCCTCCTAACATTGTTTGTCATTGGTACATTCAATATCAATATTTTATTTTGAGCACCCACCTTCAAAACACCCTGTGGCCCATTTCAACACAAATGTGCTGCTTTCCTACCAATTATACTCCCTTGTCACTGGCACTGCCATGATGTCATTCAACAAACACATCATTAATGCCAATCAAGAAATGTCCAAACACTCAAAACCCATGCAGCAGACAGTTAATGTTTTAGACATTTTCTGTGAAGGAAAACTCCCTGGCAGGTATCGTCACTGATGACCACTTTGGTTTGGAATATTTATTGACCAGCCAGGGAAAGCACTCAAAAAGAGGCTGCTTGCTGCATGTGGGTAAACACATCAAGGCACAACCAATAACTCTACAGTGAGACAACTAATTACAAATGAACCACAAATTAAATAAAGTTAACAATAACAAGAAGGAAAGTAGTAAAATAATTGAACAGAACTCTGGAATCCTAATGACATATTTTCCTGGATCTCAGCAGCATTCTGGGATGGCTGGATTAAATTTTATTTGAGGTTTTTCCATCTTAATTGTAAGTTGGTTGTAATTTTCACATGGCCTTTACAATTCATATTCAAACAATTGAATATTCAAATTCATTTAAATAAGATGGGACAGCATTCTGTCAACAAACATCAGGGGTGAACTTAAATGAAGACACTGACTCTATTTTGATGTTTGGCCATTAATGAGGTTTAGATACCTGCTCACCTTGATGGGTCCACCATGGGTAACTAAGTTAGGATGTTGACACATGCCCCAGATTTAGGTAGAAACTACAAATATGTTCTGATTCCAGGGTAAAAGCAAGGAGTTTTCGAGGGGAAAAAGATGACAATTACTTGAGTTGTTTATAAAATTTCCTGTTGGTGCTAACAGGCTTAAGCTAGTCTTGTCTATCATTCTATCTCTAGGCAGAAAGCTATATTCATTAGTCCTTATGATTAGGCTGTTTGTTCAGTGTGGTTCACCCAGTCCAAAAATCCAAGGAACAAAACTTGCAAGGCAGCTCCTCTGAAATGGCTAATCTGGCTCCATTTTAAAATGGCTTCATTGATGTTAACTTTCTCATTTCCCCCTTTTGATCAAGATCTTTTTTAGAGAGCATCATTGATCAACCACTGGGGCGGGTTCTTTCGTTGTTGTTTGTGATCCCTCATTGCCAGGCTGGCCCATTCTTGATGTATCAGGTCCCATGTAGGAGGGAAAGTGGCCTCCTTGGGAGCCTTTAGGCCACATTTGAGCAACAAGAGCATCAAAATCGAGGAATGTTTGTCATTAAGTCCTATGAAATAAAGGTTGGTGAAGTTCAGCATAGGTATTCAAATCATTTTCTGTGATCTCTTTTATTGTCCATGTGAGGTCCCATAAGTATTAGGATCAATTCAAAATTTTAGGCTACCATTATTTGCATGAAGTTCTTATTGCACTGCGGAAATGAGTAGAAGCAGAATTTAATAATAGCCATTATTCCTAAATTTACAAGCAGGTCACTAATTCCAAAATCTAGAATAGTGCTAAACCATCAGGCTATACCTGAGGATAGCCAACTGACCAGCTCAAATACCAGGAGCTTTTAGAAGCCTCTGTTGTAACCAGTGGGCCTGGTCTCTGATTTTGTGTAATTGTGTTTCAGTTAATCCTGAAGAATTTATGAAGTACAACAAGTGGTATTAGCGATGGCACAAACACCACCTTTTCATGCTCTGCTTATTCATCATCAAGAGCAATTCTGTTATCTAAAACGACCTGAGCAAGTGAATTAAAGATTTTCCTTGAGCAGCTATTGTTCTAGACAAATTTCTCCCCTAAAGTTCTAGACAAATTTCTGCCCATATATTTATTTGTGTCAACGCCCAACCATGGAAATAAAATTCTCAAAAATCTTATTCCTTCATTGTCACCACACAATTCTTATTGTAAACTGTGATGTAAATTTAAAGGTGATATCCAATGCTGATTCTCTGAAATAGGCATTACCAATAATCTGACTTCTCAACACCTTCCATGTTGATAAGGATTTAAGCAATGTGTCCCCCATAGAATTGTCTGCCAAGTACAAGTAAAAATAAATCCTAATGTGGCACAGATAATGGAGTTATGATAACAAGAGTGAGTGGACCAAGGACCTGAAGGGTCTGGGCAGTTAAGAAGGTTATCTATGGGTGGAGTAAAATCATATTGTCATAAGAAGGAAAAGTTGCAGAGGAACAACTGTTGAATCCTGGGATGCTTGGCAGGCTTAATATTCCATATTACAAATGTTACTTCTTACCTTTCTGGAGGTTTGATTGATTAGGCAAGGAGCTGTAGAAGGAGTCCTAGAGAAGTCTCACCACTATGAAGGTTCAACAGTACAATTAGTACATGGGAGGAAAGGCAGAGGAATTGATACTTACATGTTCTAAAAGATCTCTAGGTTCCTGTACAGAGAGATGTTTCTGATGGCAAATCCAACAGTTTGTCAAAATTCCTCCATGTGCAAGGGATTGGGCTATGTGGACTAGGCAGTTGCCCTTCCAGGAGAAACTAAGAGAAAAAGGAAATGATTGTAGCAGGTGTTTGACCTCCCATATTAATGCCCTTTTAGTCCTCATTTGCGGGATAGAAAGGGATGGATCAAAATATATGCAAAAGGAGAAGAAGTCCAATAACTAGCATTGTAGTTGCAACATATTCTGGAAAGGAAGAATTCTTGGGATACATTCCAAAACCACCAATTAATAAGGTGAACAAGTTTCAATAGGGCAATTAGCATGAGAGGGAATAAGGTGTAGTAATAGTCCAAACATTTCCTGAAAGATAGGCATCTAAATTTCAGTAGCAACACACAATGCAAAGGAGTTTTGCATTTCAGTCTCATAGGCACATAAGTGTATCCAGGTTAATTAACAGGTCTGTCACCTCACAATGTTATCGTGTGTGTGTGTGTGTGTGTGTGTGTGTGTGTGTCTGAAATTCTTAAGACCCACTCTCCTAGCAAATCAGTTATACAGTTCAGTATAGGTATATCAAATCATCACATTGTACTCTTTTAATATAATTTTATTAGTCAATTATATATATATATAAAGATTTTCCTTGAGCAGCTCTATCTATCTATCTATCTATCTATCTATCTATCTATCTATCTATCTCTCTCTCTCTCTCTATATATATATATATATATAGAGAGAGAGAGAGAGAGAGAGAGAGACAGGGGAAAAGAGTTTCCAGGTGTATCCCAAATTTACAAAACAATGTATTGTTTTTTCTTATATCAGTGAAAATAGGAATTCAAGTACCTTTCAGATATTATAGCCATTTACATTATAAAGTTCTCTAGAGACACAGGAAAAACTGATGTAAACTAAATTTCCATCTAGTGTAAAATGTACACCTGAGAATATAATGAACACATCTCACACCCTGGGGTTAGACTGAGAAGAGTTCTTGTGCCCAGGCTGGAGCTGCGGGTTCCAACTTTCCACCAGAGCCAAATGCTCTGGATTCTTTCTCTTAAGGACCAAATGAGTGGGGGTGGGGAAGGGATGGTTTGAAGGCTCAAGGCTTGGAAAAATCAAAGATTAAGATGGAAGCAAACTCTATTATTGATGATGAGGGTACATTTAAGTGTCTGCGTTACTAAAGAAGAGTCACAAGTCCATGAGTGATCTCATAGCTTTCTACGAATCCCTTGACCCCCTAGATGACATAAGACCCTCTTGTTCTGTTGACCAAACAGAAATGAATATGGAGGCTTCGGCTAGAAATAAATGATAAGGATTTATTCAAGGATCTTATAGTTTGCCAACTGCAAACACAGCTAGGCAAAATCCCAGAAGAGTTCCAAAAAGATGAGAGTTGTTAGAGGTAAAGTCAGACCCAGGAGAAAAATCAGTCCTGCATTCGTAGCCTCAGGATTGGGCCAGGATGGTTATCAGTCAGTGTCAGGCCGTCTGGATGATGGATGGCAGGAGGGCTGGAGGATAGACGCCAGGAGGTCTGGTGACGTCCTGCATCCTTTAGGGGATAGGCCAGTCCGAGGGTTATCTGCCAGTAAATAAATGTCCGGGTATTGACACAGGACTAGAATGTTCAAATTTAAGTTCCCAGGCTAGTTAAGACAAGAAAAAGAATGCCTCGGCCTTCTTAATGTTAATAATTTAGCAGCTTGGTTAAAGTGACCCCAATTTGTATTTTCCCTATCTTCACTCTTTTTCCTCAGTTCCAATCAGTTTCAGTCAGGCATGGGCCACCCTCTTGTTGGTACTTGCTCCATCTAGAAACTGAATCAGGAATTCCCTGTGCACACCGGTGCCCGGGCGTTCACAAAGAGCTGGGGGAAAACACCGCAGGGAGCCCCAGGCAAGGACAAACCTCAGCTGAACGTCAAATTAGCCAGGTTGGGTCAGTTGTCACTCACCAGTACGGGCTGGTTCCGCGGTGCTACGCGTCCTCCCGCTGTCTGTCAGTCAGCCTCTTGGGGGCGTGGCCGTGCAGCCTGTCCAATGAGAGACTCCACTAGGGCAGGTATGTGGCGAGGTACGGGGAAGGCGTGGAAGTCCCTTCCTACTCCTGGCGTGATTGGGATCTGGTGTAACCAACCCTTATCGGAGCTTTGAGGCTTTGTTCTGCTGGGATCTGCACCAGTAGTGGAAGTCGTAGGAAGGATTCAGGGAGACCCAGGAAACCTAGAAATGGTGAGTCTTGGGACGAGGGGTGGTGGGAACCGGCGGTGGCGGTCTTGGCCTACCCTCCGTCAACTCTGGAGTCTGCGGACCTGGGTCCCCTCCTGCACGTGGAGTGGGGGCTGGGCCCGCAGCCGGGACACCTAGCGTTCTGTCCAGCCACTGCGCGCGGTCACTGTGACCCGGAGCCTCTCTGGGCAGCTCTGCGCCCTCAGCTTCGCGTCTCCCCAGATGGTGCGGTGAGCATAGGGAGGGTCATCAGTAGACAATTGTGACTCGGTCTCCGGGGTTCGTGCGTGGAAGGAACTGTGGTCTGTGGGATTCCCCAGCCGCTACTTTCTCCCAAGGATGACCCGTTTTTTTCCCTGAGTTTTCCAAATGTGTGGGTAGGAGTCTCTGACCCTGTCCCCCAGCCTGGCTCTGCCTGGGACTGTCAGTCCCTTATTTCCAGATCCTCCTTGCATTCCTAAGCCAACTGCCCCTCTCCTGGTCACAGCATCGTCATCTACGGAGTGCATTTCAAACTGACCCGATATTTTAATACTTTATCCTTTTTCCGTAGAGTTATCATGGCTCTTTTTAGAGATTTATATTTGCTGTAGATATTTTATATGAAGTGAAAGCCAAGAATAACCACCTGAAACTTGTTGCTTGAAATACTTGTGCCTGTTCCCCCAGGACCTTCCTGGGCACACACATCCTATGGGAAGTCCTTTGGGTGGAGGCTCCTGTTTGGAAGTTTTCTGGGTGTTGTGTCCTGTCAGCACTGCCCCTCCCTGGGTTCACCTTGATTTATTCACTAATTTAAGTTTACATTTTATTTTATTTTATTTATTTTTTAAAAGATTTTATTGGGGATTTGGGGGAGGGAACAGCGTTGGGGAATCTGGGAAGGGGAACAGACAAGTTGCTGTCCTTTTGTTCTTCAGTCTCGTTGTGGAGGGCCCAGCGTCACTGGCGCATGTGGGATCCGAACCGGTGGCCCTGCTGCTGCTCAGAGCTTGCGCTCCCAAGCCAACTCTTAACCAACGAGCCACTCGGCCGGTCTTAAGTTTACATTTTAAACAGGGGTAAAATATGTTGAATCATTAGAGTTTGACAGACAGTATAAAATAGGTCCAAAGAGCCAGAAAGAGGTGAATTTCAGAAAAAAATTTTTTTCCAAGATTCTATTTGTATAGCGTTCATTTTTCACTTTCTTTCGCTGAACATGTGTAGTGAGTGAATTTCTGACATCTGCTTTTCACTTTTGGGTGTTTTCAAATAAAATTCCAGGGCTTAGCCTTGCAGAGCAGGAGTGTTCAAGTATGATTAATTATTTACAAACAAAGTTCTTTCACTAGAAAAAATAATTAACTGACTTTTTTTACCTGAAAAGAATAGGTTTTTGTTTTTGGGGTTTTTTTGTTTGTTTGTTTTGTCTTTTAGTTGAACTAGTAGAAGTGGATTACAATTTACTTCCTTTTGACATGAATGCTGGTTTTGAGTGACCTTGCTGGATTGTTGAAACACTGTGTTTGTCACTTTTAAAATATCTATGATGGTCCAGAGCAATTTGGTGGGAAGCAGAAGCCTGTGATCAGTGACCCAGGCTAAGGCCCCTTGAGCTGCAAAGGGAAGTACTTGAAGGCCCAGTGGTTCTTCCTGGAGAGCCTCCCCTGCAGGTGTCCTACCTGCTTACACCCACCATGGAGGGGCCTTTACACTGAGAGAAGCTGCAGCCCTGGAGAGCTGAAGGTGCAGGTGATGAGGAGCGGGAGGGTGATGCCCTTTCTGAGGTTTTAGTTGTGGTTCTGTTTCTAGACATAGGTAGGAGTTTTGCATCCACAATGCAAGTGTGCACATTAAGAAAGTCTGTGAAAGGAGTTCTGTGTCCTGGGTTAGGGTTCGTGAACTGGGAGTTCATTTGGGCCAGAACTTTACACAGAATTCAGCTGAGAGTTTCCTCACTGTGAGATGAACCCCGAGAGAGGGAGCTTTTCCATTATTCCCCTGGGAGAGGAGGCTGTGGGAGCTCCCAGAGTTCATTCCTGGGGCTGCTCAGGGGTCCCTCCCTCCTTCCCCAGGAGCTGACCCACTCCAAGGGTTCTATCTCAACGGGAGGTGTCCTGACTCCAAGCTCGGGAATGTGTTTAACTTTCTGAGTGTGGGCTTCTCTAAACTGTATCTTTGAAAATATTAGAAAGATTTTCATTTGGGCCTGTTTGAGGACTGTAGCCTAAGAGCAGAGCTTCAAGGAGCCTTGAAACAGTGCTCAAACTTTGGAAAAGTAGGGGTGCTTATATAGGCAGAGGAGTAAGTGAAAAATATACCTGGTGCCTTATTTCAATTAGGATACAAAAGATTCAATGATTCAATTTTACCTCAAGTGGAAAGAGTACCGGTATATGGGAAAGATAACGTTGGTTCGTGATGCCCCCTGGCGTCAGGGGGTCTGGGGATAGAGTCTGGAAATGAAATTGCTTTGAAACTCCTTGAAGTGAAGTTTCATCAGGATGTGGGAAGAACAGGTGCTGTATTCTATAATCATTCATTGATCTTTGGTGTTAAAACTGTAGGTCATATATGTGACCATCTCTCATGGTTTGTGCCTCAGTAAGAAATTTTAGGGACGCTCATTGTTCTCTCTTGGTTACTAATTAAGTCAGAGAAGCACCATTTCTTGTCTCTTCTGAACTGCAGGGAGGCAGCCTGTGTATCTGCTTTGATTCCAAAATTCGAATTTCTTTTAGTTGAATTCCTTTCTCCATTCAATATTGTAGCCCTTTGACTCTAGTTTCCATTAGCACTTGGGGTTTTAAAAGATAAGTCGATTGAGAGGTAAGATATGACTAAGGCAAGAAACTTGTGGAACCAAATTAAATTTTGGTTCCATAGAACCTCAAGATGTGAGATGGGTGTATTCAAATTCTGAGGTGCATTTTCCATTTTTAGGTTAGTTTTTATATGTCCATGTCTAAAGAGAACTTTGACATTTAAAAAGCTGTTATTCCTAAGGAAAATGATTACCTATTTTAATGCATGTGAGGAAAAAGCAATTTAGTTTTTATTTTTATTGGTATGAGGAAAACGGCTCAAAGCTGATGTAAATCTTTCAAGTTTCAAGACCATTTCAGCATTATATTGCAAACCCTTAATATATTATAATATGCTACTGATTTTTGAAAATATCCCCAGTGTGATACATAGTAGAGGGACAAACTATTATGTCCCTTGTCCTTTTTTAGTTAGAAAGGGATTTGTAAACTTTTATAGTCTAGTGTTTCATATTGTTTATGTTTAAAAGATTAACTCTTGGAGTGGGTTCCTATGTAGAAAAGCTAAAGTTAATTTTTAGAAGCAAAAGTTAATTAAAAATAACAATAAAGCTTAGGAAAATATGGTATGTATCAATTTCTCTCCTTAATTTAAATAAATAATGTGAGGGAGATTTTTTAAATTCTAAGATAGGCAACTAACTTCAGGAGAGCCGCTGCCCAAATAGTTTGCTCCACTCCTGTACTCTTGTTTTAGCCACACTGAAATAACCAGGTGTGATCACCTCTTGATCATTTTTCTAGTGTTTCTTTATATAAAAACAAGCCAGTATAAATACATAGTTTTCTTACCCATGTGTGTTCTTGTAATGAATAGCCAGGGGTCCACACTTTTGATATTGTTTACTGAAATCTTAAGCCCCACCCCTCCGTCTCCCCCTCCTGCTTCTTACCTGTCAGGCTGATGAGAAAGCCTGGAGGCTCTGCACTGTGAGCTGCTGCTTGCTGGGGAGCCCTCCTGTGAGCTGTGCTGCCCTGTGCTGCACTGGGGACCCACCGAGCCTGGGGTCTATATACAGAGGACTCTGAATTGACAGTTTTAGTCATTCCTTGCCCTTAGGGAATAGGAGTATAGGAATAGGGTCCTCTTTACAGGCTCCTAGGTCAGTGTCTTGGCTGGAACCGTACTGTGTGTTTAGAGTGAAGGTTTGGCTGAGTCTGGGGTCACCCCAATAGTAGGAGGTCTAAGGGAGAAAGAGGATGATTGTACCCTGTGAATGAGGTGAGCTCGTCAAATGGTCACTCCTTAAAGAGCAGGCATTTCAGAGAGAAAAAGGAGAGACTGCTGGGCTGAGTCCTCTCCTGACACCAGAGGGCTCCCAGGTTCCTTCAGTGCCTCTGCTGCCATCTGACCCTCTGGGCTACTGGGGACAATACCCATGGCCTCATTGTGGCACAGCAAAGGATTAATTCTAACCGAACTTAAGCCCAGGGTCCTTAAATCCTACACAGCAGCCATTTCCATGGGGGAGGCCTTTCACCCTGATGGCACTGATTTGGGGCTCTGTCGAGGATGAAAATTATAAATACCAGGGTAGAGAGGACACCTACTTCCCCTAAAGTTTATCCAGTGAGCTAAAATACAAATTAGGGAAGGACACAAGGAAAGTAAGCAAAGGAAAAATGGTTTGAAAAGAGGTCCATAATTTGACCCAGTTGGAAATCCAAAATGTAGTAAAAGAATCTCAAAACAAAAAAGATGAAAGGTTATTGTAAAACACGTTTTGAATTAATGTTGCCACCTCCTGAAACTGAGTAATTCACAAACGTTCAAGTAATTACTCAATGCTTGGTTAAATAGCAGTTATACCTGGGATCTCAGTAAATTTAAGAAAGGCCCCCCATGACGTTGGGGGAATTAGTGACTATAACATAGAGGTCAAATTGGTGTGCTTTGCCTGAAGCATCAGAAATCTGCTTTTTCTTATAGTCATAGCACCTATTGACCTAAAATATTAAATAGTGAGCAGGACAACTCTGAACCATTAATTCATGAATTTAAATTAAATCAAGTCTTTCTTACTTCCCAATTGGCCTCACAGAATGGGGTTTTATGGTTTGTACCCCTTAATAAAATCAGTTAATATGATCTAGTACACAGGTCCTTCAAGGATTGAAGACTGTTATAAGATACCTTATAGGAAGAAGTGATTCTATTCTCCCCAATGCTTCTCCTTTGAAGAGCTGAATTTGGCCAGTTCTTAAGCCTAGAAAAAAATGAATGCACTTCATACTGGATTTCCTGGGTGACCTGTCCTGTCAGCACTGTCCCTCCCTGCATTTGTCAATTTGAAAAGATTTATTCATATATTTTATCCTCAGGTTTTTTAATTTAAAATGTTTGTATTTAAAAGAGCTTGAAAGAGTATAAAATGTTTCTGAAAAATAAAGAAATAGGTAAATTTCAGAAAAAAGTCCAGTGTCACATTGAATGTGTTAAAAATTATTGTTTTTTGTTTTTTCCCTGATCTGAGCTGGTGTAATAATATTCTGAGTCCTGTTCTTTCGTTGTGTGGGGATAGGGTGCTTTTAAATGGAATTTCAGGACTTAGACTTGAGCACCAGAAGTGTTCTAGTATGATGAATTGTTTGTAAAATAATTTCTTGCTCTGAAAATAATAATATAATTATTTTCTAAGAGTAATAAATATTGTGGCTTTTATTCTTTAACTAGAAAGTTGCCTTACAGTTTTCTTCCCTGTTTCACACATAAACTTTGGGTTTGTGTGATTTTGCTACATTCTTCGAATACTGTGTCTTTAAAACATCCACGTGGTCCGAAGCAATGTGACTGGGAGCAAACGCCTGTGGTCAGTGACCCAGGCTAAAGCCCTCTGACCTGCAAAGGGAAATACTTGAAGGCCCAGTGGTTCTTCCTGGGGAGCCTCCCCTGCAGGTGTCCTACCTGCTCACACCCACCATGGAGGGGCCTTTACACTGAGAGAAGCTGCGGCCCTGGAGAGCTGGGGGTGCAGGAGCATTTGGTGGGGAGTGGTGCCCTTTCTCAGGTTTTAGTTGCGGTTCCTCGAGCCTGTTTCTACACATAGGTAGGAGTTTTGGGTCCACAGTGCATGTGCGCTCAGAGTGTAATTTGTGCACATTGAGAAAGTCCGTGAAAGGAGTTCTGTGTCCGGACTAGAGCTCATGAATTGGGAGTTCATTTGGGTCAGAACCTTGTACTAAATCCAGCTGAGCATTTCCTCACTTTGAAATGAGGCCTGAGAGAGGGAGTGTTTCCATTATTCCCCCGGGAGAGGAGGGTATGGGAGCTTCCAGAGTTTATTCCTAGGGCTGCTCAGGGGTCCCTCCCTCCTTTCCCAGGGACTGACTCACTCCAGGGGTTCTGTCTCAACCTGGAGAGCCTGGAATGTGGAACCTTCTGAAAGCGGCTTTCCTTCTGTCCTGTGGGAAGCAGGCTGCCCATCTGAGCTGATTCCAACACTTGTGTTTCTTGCCTTTGGATCCTTTATCGACTGAATAGTGCAGCCCTTTGGCTCTGGTTTCCCTGAGCGCTGTGTAATTTTATTCCCTGTGCGAGAAATAACATTTTTAGTTTCTTGGACTTAAAAATGTAAGTTGATTGAGAGAGATGATGTCGTGAGGCAAGTAAATAGTGGAACTAAATAGACTTTTTGTTCCTTTCAGGCTAGAGAATCTCAAGATGTGAGATGAATGTGTTTAAGCTCTCAGGTCCATTTTTCATTTTTACATCAGTGTTTGTAGGTGAGTGTTATTACACCAAATTGAAATTTAAAAGGCTAAAGTAATTGAATTTCTATTTTAATTTGATGTGAGGAAAACTAATCAAAGTTTTTGAAAATCTGTGAAAATTTTACTAAGTTTAAGTAGCTAAACCCAAACCCAAAGTACATATAATATGCTGCTTATTCCTGAAACTACCCCCATGGGAGATATAGGGTAAAGACAAAGTGAGATGCAACTTGTCCTTTGAGTTAGCAAGGGATTTGAAAATTCCTTGTGTCCCCACCTGGACAGGCTGAGGACAAAGTCCTGGGCTCCCTCCTCTGTCACCATCACATTCCACCCCATAAGCCCCTGCCTGTGAGCAGGACTCCTGCCCTGGCCCCGCCCTGACAAGGATGCTTTGCTGGAACAGCTTTAGTCAGACTCCTGAGCCTCCTCCCAGGCCTACCTGTGCACGTGCTTGTAAAATCCAGTTTTAGCAGGAACCCTGAAGCCAGGTGAACCAGAATCCCCACCCTCCTGTCTCATCCTCTTCCATATCTGATCAGGTTCCCCCTCCTGCACCGTCAAACAATGTCTGATCACCCAGGCCTGTCTGCAGAAAGAAGCCTGTTAGGTCGTTTTAGCAGGGACCCCTAACCCCCCTGATTTTTCTCTTCCTAATTTGCCATGCACTGACCCCCACCTGCTCTCTGGCCGTGAATTCCCACTTGCCCTTGCTGTACTCAGAGTGGAGCCCAATCTCATTTCTCCCTACTGTGAAATCCCACCATGATGGTCTGTATATACCCATTGCAGTGGTTCTGATAAAATCCGCCTTACCATCTTTGACAAGTGGCACTGAATAGTTTTTCTGTAACATCCCGTCACAATAAAATCCCAAGCCATTTTTTTGTTGATGAAAAATATCCAGCCTAAGAGAAAACTTATGAGTTTATTTGAGCCAAACTGTCGACAATTGCTGGGAAGCAAAATCTTGACGGATTGAGAAAATGCTCTGAAGAATAGCAGTTTTACAGTTATACATAAAATCAAAGGGAGAAGGTTACATGAAATCCACTGGTGGTAGATTAAGGGGGTGGGAGAAAGCAAAGCGAGGAAATCTCTGGGATTGGATAAAAGTAAATTGGAGAGACAGGTACTCCTCCCACACAGGTGGGTGCAGGATTGCTAACATTTAGCTTTTTACAGCACATAGAGATGGTAATCAGGAGACAAGCATAATAATGAGGAATTTTGCAGTTGCAGCTCTGGTCAGAAAAAGGATTAAAGATGTCATCTTAGGTACAGAAAGGCAACAGTCCCACTGAAAAGTCACAGATTAATTTAATGAGGAAGCTGAAGATGTGACTTCCCACCATGGCCCACTTAGTTAAAAATTTTTATGTGTGTGTGTTCACGCCATCTTAGTTTTAGTCTCCTAAACTTGTCAGGTTTAACCTATGGCCCCTTTTCCGTCCACACTTTTTTTAATTGTTATTATTTTTTTACTCTTTTAAGCCATTTCAGAGCTGCTTGAGAGGCCTCCCCCCACCTGGCTATATTTCAATTATGTGAGTCATAAGCCTTTTCCTAACCTCTGGGTGTGAGGGCCACCTTGCAGGTGACCATAACAGTTGGCTCAGTGAGCAGCACATCCCATGTGACCACCCTGTGGGTCTGTCTTCTCTTGCTCTGACTTGCTCACCTGCTCTGCTGCCTGATGGTGGCCCGCACTGTGAGCTACTGGGTATTGGGGAGCTGGTGCTGTGAGCTGTGCTGCCCCGTGTGGCAGTGTTGACCCTACCAAGCCCCAGTTCTATGTGCAATCGACCAGACTGGACAGTTTTGAGAACTTCTAGGCATTCGGGAGCAGGCGTATGTGGTGGGGCCCTCCAACATGCTTTTGGTTCAGTGTCCTGGGTGGAACCTATCTGTGCATTTAGAGTGAAGGTGTGACTAAAGCTGAGTTCTCCTTGAAATTTGTGTGGGTAATAGGTTGTTACTAGGATTATACCCTGTGAATTAGGTGACACCATCAGATGGCTATTCCCTAAAGAGCAGGCTTTTTTTTCCCCCTCAGTTTTTGGGTAATTTTTAAATTCATGTTTTGTTAAAGTATAGTTGACATACAATATTATATTAGTTTTAGATTTACAACACAGTTACTTAATAACACTTCTATACTTTATAATGTGATCTGCAAATAAGTCAGTAACCATCTGTCACCTTTCAAAGTTATTACGATATTACTTTTTTTTTTTTGGCTTATAAACAACAAAAATTTATTCCTCACAGTTCTGGAGGCTGGAAGACAGATCCGGGTGCCAGCAAAGGTTGGGTGAGGGTACTTCTTCCGGGTGGCTGACTTCTGGTTGTATCCTTTTCCTGTGCTATACATTACAGCTCTGTGACTTATTTATTACATAACTGGGAGCCTGTACCTCTTATTCCTGTTCACAGTTTTTACCCATCCCACCTCTCCCATGTTTTCTCTTGGAACCATCAGTTTGTTCTCTGTATCTATGAGTCAGTTTCTGTTCTGTTTTGTTTGTTCATTGGTTTTACATTTTTAGATTCCACATATAAGTGAAATTATACAGTATTTGTCTTTGTCTGCCTTATTTCACTTAGCAAAACACTTTCTAGGTCCATCATTGCCTTATGGCCATAACACCCATTCTCCTAAAATATCTCTTGCTGAGCAGGAAGTCTCCTAAACAATAATTCATAAATTAAAATTAAATTAAAAATCTGTGCCACTTCCAAATTGTTTGCAGAGAACTGGACTCCATTGTTTTTACCCCTTAGTAAAATTAGTTTATATAACCTTGTATCAATTTAACAGGACCTTCAAGGATTGAAAAATGGTATATGAAACCTATTAGGAAGAAGTGCTTCTCCCCAGTGCTTCTCCTTTGAACATCTGAATGTGACCTCTTCTTAAACCTGGAAAGAATGAATGACACCTCACATTGGATTACTACAACCTTGAGTTTGTGATCACAGCAAAGAAAACCCTATTCCCAGGCCCCCAAATTATGGAAATTACTGATTCCATCCACTGAGCAACAGGTACACAGTCTGCTCTCATAGATTTAGGTAAGTCTGGTCTGTTCAGTGCCTATGTCAGCAGCCTCTCAACTACAGTTGGCCTTCACCTCTGAAGGGACATGACACACCTTTACCTGCTTCCCTCAGGGAACCTCAGCACCATTACCACCTCACAGTCTCTGCAGGCAGGATCTGAGCTGTGTTTACCTTGCTCCAGGAGAACAGGTATGACCTGACATTCATGATGTTCTCCTTGCTGGATAGTCATTTGACATATCTGAAAAAAGGGGTTCACCAAAAGTTGATGGGCCATTGCCTGAAACATTTGAGGCCCTGATGTTTTGGTTACCTTTTTAAAAATTGTTTTATGAAAATGGGCCACCTTCTTAGGCCATGCACGAATAACCTCAAAATGGACTAAGACTTAAAACTATAAAAATATAGGAAGTAAATATAGGAAGAAAATATAGGACGTAAACTCGTAGATATTGCCCTTAGTAATATTTCTACTGATATGTCTCCTCGGGCAAGGGAAACAAAAGGAAACATAAACAAATGGGTCTACATCAAACTAAAAAGTTTTTGCCCAGGAAAGAAAACCATCTACAAAATCAAAAGACATCCTACTGAATATTTGGTAGTGATATATCTGATAAGGGGTTACTATCCAAAATTTATTAAAAACTCATATAACTCAACTCCAAAAAACCACAAACAATTCAATTAAAAAATGGACAGAGGACCTGAATAGACATTTCTTCAAAGAGGACATACCGATGGCCAATAAACATATGAAAAGATACTCAACATCACTAATCATCAGAGAAATGCAAATTAAAACTACAACATGGTATCAACTCACACCTGTCAGAATGGCCTTTATCAATAAATCAACAAACAACAAGTGTTGGCGAGGATGTGGAGAAAAGGGAACCCTGGTGCACTGTTGGTAGGATTGCAAATTGGTGCAGCCACTATGGAAAACAGTATGGAGGCCCCTCAAAAATTAGAAATAGAACTACCTTATGACCCAGCAATTCCACTCCTGGGTATTTACCCAAAATACTAATTTGAAAAGATATATGCACCCCTATGTTTACTGCAGCACTATTCACAATAGGCAAGATATGGAAACAACCAAAATGTGCATCAATAGATGACTGGATAAAGAAATTGTGGTACAATGGAATATTATTACTCTGCCATAAAAAAGAATGAAATTTTACCATTTGAAACAATATGGATGGACCCAGAGGGTATTATGCCAAGTGAAATAAGTCAGAGACAGACAAATACCATATGATTTCATATGTGGAATCTAAAGAACAGAATAAATGAACAAACAAAATAAATAGACTCATGGAAACAGAGAACAAACTGATGGTTGCTGGAAGGGAGGAGTGTTGGGGAATGGGTGAGAAAGGTGAGGCGATTAGGAAATACAATGTGGTAGTTACAAAATAGTCATGGGGATATGAAATACTGTATCGGAAATATAGCCAATAATATTGTAAAAACTGTATAGTGTCAGATGGGTCTTAGACTTCTTGGAGGATCACTTCATAAATTATATAAGTGCCTAATCACTATGCCATGCACCTGAAATTAATATAATAATACTGAATGTCAACTATAATTAAAAAATACGAGGTTGGACAATTAAGTTCGTAAACTCATCCTAGAAAAAGTGCTACACACCTCATTGCTGAATGTCACTGTGATCACCTTTGAAGTACTCCCCTTGGGGAGCTATGCACCAACACCAGTGCCCAGTGCACCCTTCAAAGCAATTTTGGAACTCTTTTTCTGGAATGGCCATCAGAGCTGTCATCATATTACCCTTGATGTCCTGAATGTCATCCAAATGTCTTCCTTTAAATATTTTCTTTATCTTCGGGTAAGCAAAAAAGTCACTGGGGGCAAGATTAGGTGAGTAGGGAAGGCGTTCCAATACAGTTATTTGTTTACTGGCTAAAAACCCCCTCAGAGGGCCGGCCGTGTGGCGCGTTGGTTAAGAGCTGGCTTGGGACGCCAGCTCTGAGCAGCAGGACCCCTGGTTCGGATCCCACATGAGGGCCAGTGACACTGCCCTCTACAGCTAAGATGGTGAACAACAGCTCGACCTGGAGCTGGGCTGCCGTTGAGTCGCCTACGATGGCGTAGGCTGCAGCCCCTGCTGCAGTGGGGCTGCCATAAGCTACCGTGTGTGTCTGGCAGCCAGTGTGAGCTGCCAAGAGCTGCCGTGAGTGGCCGTCCAGAGTTTGGCGACCGATCTGCCTCACCCAGGAAGAGCGCAATGATAATATCAACATGGGCCAGTGAAGCGAAGTCCTCCACTACTAGAGTGAAGAACAAAAGGACAGCAACTTGTCTGTTCCCCTTCCCCCGATTCCCCAGCACTGTTCCCCTCCCCCAATTCCCCAATGAAATCTTAAAAAAAAAAAAAACCCTCAGAGACAGCGCCATATGAGCTGGGCATTGTTGTGATGCAAGAGCCATGAATTATTGGCAAAAAGTTCAGACCATTTTCGTCTAACTTTTTCACTCAGCCTTTTCAGCACTTCCAAATAGTAAACTTGGTTAACTGTTTGTCCAGTTGGTACAAATTCTTAGTGAATAATCCCTCTGATATCAAAAAAGGTTAGCAACATCATTGCAACAATTTCATGAATAATTGTCATAACTCGATATAGTCACGGGATACAAAGTACAGCATAGGGAGTATAGTCAATGGCATAATAGCTATGTATGGTGTCAGGGGGGTAATAGACTTGTTAGGGTTATCACTTTGTGAGGGGTAAATGTCTAATCACTATGTATTTTTGGACACCTGAAACAAAAAAATTATTGTAATAAATACAATGCCACAACCTTCCTGACACTATAGAGAAATAGCTAAGGCCCCTCTCAGCACTGACAACATTGTGTAGTTTCTTTGTGTTCAGGAGGCAACATATTCCTTGTTTACAAATTTTACTTGAACGTATTTATGCTGTTACTTGCAAACTGCCCCATCTTGAATGGGTACCCCTACCCCAGAAGGCTCTAGACTGTTTCAGTTGCCATACGACAGGCACACCCGGTAGTGTCCTCAGAGACCCCTTCACTATAAGGCCTCAGAGACCGCCTCTCACACCTGCATTTAACCTTGATGGCCTTATGTTGTAATTTCTGTCTTGGTCTTTTCTTAGTTATTTTGATTAGATGTTTATCAATTTTATTAACTTTTAAAAAGAACCCACTTTTATTGTTTTAATTTTCTTCATTGATTTTGCACAAGCATCTTGATTTCTTTTCTAATTTATATTATTATTTCTTTAATTCTGCTTACTTTGGGTTTAATTAGTTCTTTTTATTATTTTGTAATTGGATGCTTACATTAATGATTATAGGTCTTTGTTTTTTCTAGTGTATTTGTTCAGTGGCATAAATTTCCCTTTGCTGCATCCCACAGCCTTTGATAAGTTGTATTTTTATTTCATGTAGTTCAAAATAACTTTATTTCTCTTGAGTGTTCTTCTTTGAGTTATTTAGAAGTGTGTTGTTGAATGTTCACATATTTGGGGTTTTCAACCACCGTCCTGTTATTGATTTCTAGAGTAATGCTTGTGTGACGTGAGGGTGTGTTTTGTATGATTTCTGTTTTTTTCAGATTTGTTAAGTGGTGTTTTATGTCCTAGAATGTGTTCTGTCTTGGTGAAGCTTCCATGTGAATTTGAAAAGAATGTGAATTCTGCTCTTGTTGCATGAACTGTTTCAGAAATTACAAATTAAATCCAGTTGTTACATGGTGTTGTCAAATTTATTTCTGGCCTTGGTGATTTTCTGCTGCTGGAATTTATAATTCATGAGAAGAGGGTATTTCTATCACTGTAGGAAGGTATTCCTCTATTTCTCCTCCCATTCTCTCAGTTTTTGCCTCATGTACAGGGTGTGATCAGACAATATGGTGAATGTTTAAATTTTTAAAAATTATTGCAGTAAAAGACACATTGCCATTAATCCCCCTCAAAATACTTCCCTTCTCTTCGAACACACTTAAACCATCATTCTTGCCGCTTTCTGAAATAGTTCTGGAAGTCATCTTTCTTGAATGTCTTTAGTTGTACTGTCTCTGCTGCCTCAATGTCCTGAATCGATTCAAAACATTTACCTTTCATGGTCCTTTTGACTTTGGGGAAGAGCCAGAAGTTTCAAAGTGCCAGATCTGGTGAATAAGGTGGACAAGGATATACCGTAATATTTGTATTTGACAGAAATTGCCTTATACCAGAAGTGATGTGTGACACGGAGTGTTGCATGATGGAGGATGGTTTACAGCACACTTTAAAACACACCTTTTCTCAACCATAACTCACACCTGACGGACTGTACCAAACAAGTTGAAACTTGTCACACACTGTTACTAAGGCTCGACTCGCCGCTTCCCGTATCGAAGATCCCTGCCTTTCCATTGGATGGCACTGGGCAGCAGCGTTCACCATAATTTTTGTCACACCATGTATTTTGCTTCTCTGTTGTTATGCACATACACATTAAGGATTGCTATGCCTTCTTGGAAAATAGACCTCTTTAATATTTTAAATTTAAATCTGTATTATTTTAAACTGTCATCTGTTATATTATAAGGCATACAAAAGATATTTTACTTCCATTTATTCCTTTTCTAATTTATTACCTTCATCATTTATAGTTTTCTGATGAATTTTTTATTGTTTCTTTCAAAGTAGGTGTACTCCTGACAAATTCCCTCAATTTTTATCACCAAAAGTCCTTCTTTCCCTTTATTTTTGAAGGATAATTTTGTTTGACAAAGAACTCTAGGAGAGTTTTTATTCTTTAAAAACTATTTTACTTTACACTCTTCTTGCTTGTATGGTTTTATAAGCCAAATTTGATTTAATCCTTATCTTTGTTTTTCTATAAAGTATTTTCCCCTCTGGCTATTTTCAATATATTCTCTTTGTCTTTGATTTTGTCTAATTTGAATATGAGATACTTGGTTGTCATATTTAGTGTCATCTTAACTTCCTGGATTGACAGTTTGCCATCTCTCATTCGTTTTAGGAAAATCTGTGTGATTGTTACTTCACTGGTTTCTTCTGTTCTTTTCCTTCAGGTATTTCCATCATGTGTATTTAAACCTGCTTAAAGAAGGTTGTCTTGAGGTTCATGTATCTTTTTTGTTCTTTTTTTTGTGTTTGCATTAAACTCTGCTGAAATAGTTTTTTTTTTTTAATTTCTTAATTGAGTTCAGGCCATGTAAAGAACAGACTATTTGTGGCATTTTGCAGAATGCTGTGTTTGTTTTCCCTTTGCCAATTTTAGAGACACTGGGTGATCCTATGACTTAAATGCTGTGATAGACCCAAGAAGAGAAGTTCGTTTCAAGTTCTTTTGCTTTTTTCTAGTGAGGTTGGGATGACAGCTTCTAAGTTACTTAAATGCCAGAACAGAAATCAGCAGTCTCCTCCAATTTTTTTTTTAATTGGGGAATTGGGGGAAGGGGAACAGACAAGTTGCTGTCGTTTTGTTCTTCAGTCTAATTGTGGAGGACGTTGCTTCACTGGCCCAAGTTGGCACCATCATTGCGCTCTTCCCGGGCGAGGCAGATCAGTTGCTGGCCTCTGGACGGCCGCTCACTGCGGCTGCTGGCCGCTCACGCTGGTTGCTCACTACACACGGTAGCCCATGGCAACCCACTGCCACAGGGGCTGCAGCCTCCGCCGTCACCGGCAACTCACGGCAGCCCAGCTCCAGGTTGAGCTGTTGTTCAGCATCTTAGCTGTGGAGGGCAGTGTCACTGGCCCTCATATGTGGGATCCGAACCGGGGTCCTCTGGCGACCCAAGCCAGTTCTCAACCATCGCGCCACTTGGCCGGCCCAGTCTCCTCCAATTTTTAATAATTGACTGCTGACAGCTTTAGAGCCTCATCTCTCCTCCTTCCCCTGTGCCCCACAACTGTCTAAGGTGATAAGAAACCTTAGTGCTCCCTCCTTTGTGGTGGCAAGTGACTAAATTCACACAAGATCCTGCCTTTGTGTGTGAACTCTCACCTTAGCCCACCCCCTAACCTCAATAAAAAAGATCCATGCTTTTTTTTTTTTTTTTTTTGGTCTCTCAAGCTATTTCATGACTTACTCTCCCCAGAGACCTCAGTTATGGAAGTTGTAACCCCTTTCATACCCTAGTGGCCAAGTGATTTCCACGCTCAGGGGCTGAGCTCTCATGCTCCTGTACTCCATGGGGGAGCTTCGATGTGACAGAAGGGAGGGCAGCCTCTAAGGTGTCTTCTGGTCAGGAAAAGTTCCTCCTGATTGGGGAATGGAGATGTTATGTTCTGTTGGAGAAAAGCATTGCTGACACCTTAGATATTTTATAATCATGAGGAAATTTGTCACTGAACATTGTGGATGTCAGTGAACTCTCATGCAATCTATAGCTTTTAACCTGTTCCTCAGTGTCAGCAGGGCACAGGATAGACTGTTATCGTTCTGCTGGAGAGAGCACTTCTGGCTTACTATCATCTCAGCGTATGCCAAAAGTTGGCAGGAAGTTGTCATGCATTCTTCCTTGTATCTGAGCTCTAATTTCCAAATAACTTTCTAGACCATAATATACAGAGAGAGAAAGGAAGAACTGAATCTGTGATAAATATTACACAAGGTAAAAGCAGTGCTTCCCCATAAGAATATTTTCATTCAGCCAGCTGCATCTGATTACAGGCATACCTCAGTGATATTGTGGGTTTGGTTCCAGACCATTGCAATAAAGCCAATGATTAATAATCAAGCCTATACATTGTTTTGATTTCCTAATGTATAAAGAAGTTCTATTTACACAGTATTGTAGTCTGTTAAGTCTGCAATGCCATATGTTTATAAGATGAGTGTACATACCTTAATTAAAAAATACTTTATTGCTAATAAATGCTAACCATCATATGAGACTTCACTGGGTCGTAATCTTATTGCTAGTGGAGGGTCTTGTCTCGATATTTATGAATATGCAATATCTGCCAAGTGCAATAAAGTGAAGCACAATAAAACAAGGTATGTTTGCACTTCAAATGGTCTGGAGGGCTTTAAGACAATAAAGCCAGCCAGGCTGTGTTAAAAGTTGGATTTCCACAGGCTTCCTGGCTTCTTTGTTTTGGGTGATGGGAATAGAAGAAAAAGCTTCAGTTCTGCACTGTTTTAAATCATTGAAACTTCATACAGATGTGATGACCCTCTCTTTCATGGAGCACTGTAAATGGGTAATAAAGAGGGAGATGAAAGAATTTTTTTCACAAGAAATTGATGATTTTTAAATAATAATATTTGTTTCATTTGCGTAGCATTTCAATCATTTCCCAGCATGCTCTGAATCCTGCCATTAGAGAAAATTATGACATATTTGATCACAGTAAAAATGTGTTGGTAATTTCTGTGTGTTTATGATGGTGTTAATTTTATAAGGAAGTAAGTGTGGATAGAGAGTAATTTCTGATGATTAATTCATAGTATAAATATTTGGAGATGACAGAATCATACTTAACCTTCCTGTAAAGGGAGTCTAGGTGTCCAGTGCTGTCAGTCCCATGAACCACATATTTGTGGTGTTTTAGGACTCAGTGACCTTTGAAGATGTGACTGTGAACTTCACCTTGGAGGAGTGGGCCTTACTGGATCCTTCACAGAAGAGACTCTACAGAGATGTGATGCTGGAAACGTTCAGGAACCTGGCATCAGTAGGTAAGGATGATAAGTTACCTTTACTTCCTTATTAGAGAACACGTATTTCTTACCCTTCAAAATTGTTCTAAGATGTGTAATGTGGGAAGGGAGGACATTGGTAAATAAACTGGGCATGTTCATAGCTCATCACAGAACTAGAATCTAATAATTACTTATGTAATTTCTAATACTTTGGATGATTTTTCTGGGTCTGCATTTTAGGTAAAAAATGGGAAGATCATGACATTGAAGATCAGTACAAAAACCAGGGGAGAAAACAAAGGTGAGTCACACAAAGGAAAGCTGTAGGTCATGTGAGAAAACTATTATGCTACAAAATTTTAAAACGAAGCAAACAAAACAATCCCTGCTTCAAATTAATTACTTCTCAGAAATTTTTCATCAAATTACTTTCCTATATATGACATAGATGTTCAGTTTTGCAAACTGGTTCACATGAAAACAGCATTAATAAGCCCTATATATGAATATCACTGTTTCAATAACAGCAAGGCTAAAGTTGTCTTCCAGAGCTTTCAATGTATTCTATTTCAAACAGTGTTGATAAAGCAGAATACCTATGTTTTTGCTATAAATCACAAAAATGTAGTCAAAATATTCTAGTAAATATAAAATCACTTATAAAGAAATCATAATAATGTGCTTGTTGTTTTTTCCAGAACTCATATGGTAGAGAGACTTTCTGAAGGGGAAAAAGGTAGTGGAGAAAACTTCAACCTTATTCCAAACCTGAATCTGAAAAAGAAAACTCATGGAGTAAAGCCATGGGAATACAGTGTGTGTGGAAAAGTCTTCATTCAGCAGTCATCTCATAATAGGCACATCAGGTGTTACACTGGGCACAAGCCTTCTGAGTATCAGAAATATGGAGAGAAGCCATATAAATGTAATGTATGTGGGAGAACCTTCAGTTATTTTCAGTGTTTTGAAAAACATGAACAAAATCACAATGTTGGAAAACCCTATAAATGTGAGGAATGTGGGAAAGCCTTCATGTGGCTCAAAACCCTTCAAAGACACATGATCTCACATACTGTAGATGCTCCTTACAAATGTAAGGTGTGTGGGAAAACCTTTACTTCTTCAACTCCACTTCAAATATGTGAAAGAACCCACACAGGAGAGAAGCCCTATCAGTGTAAAATCTGTGGAAAAGTCTTTAGGTGTTATAAAAGTTCTCAAAGACATGAAAGAAATCACACTGAAGAGAAACCCTATCAGTGTCAAAAATGTAATAAAGCATTCAGGTATCCCAGTTATCTTCGACTACATGAAAGAACTCACACTGAAGAGAAACCCTATAAATGTAAGGAATGTGGCAAGGCCTTCAGATCATACAGTTCCTTACAACCACATGAAAGGATTCATACAGGAGAGAAACCCTATGAATGTAAGGAATGTGGAAAAGCATTTAGTAATAATAGGTCCTTACAAATACACGAAAGGTCTCACACTGGAGAGAAGCCTTATGAATGTAAACATTGTGGAAAAGCCTTCAGTGCTCCCAATTACCTTCGAAAACATGAAAGAACTCATATTGCAGAAAAACCATATGAATGTAAGGAATGTGGAAAAGCCTTTAGATTTTCCAATTCCCTACAAACACATGAAAGGACTCACACAGGAGAGAAACCCTATGAATGTAAGGAATGTGGAAAAGCCTTTAGGTCTTCTGGTAACTTACAAACACATGAAAGAATTCACACAGGTGAGAAACCTTATGGATGTAAGGAATGTGGAAAATCCTACAGATATTCCAGTTCCTTACAAATGCACGAAAGGAGTCACAAAGGAGAGGAACCCTATGAATGCAAAAAATGTAGTAAAACATTCAAGTATCCCAGTAATCTTCGAATACATGAAAGAACTCACATTGCACAGAAACCCTACAAATGTAAGGAATGTGGAAAAGCCTTCAAATCTTACCATTCCTTACAAACACATGAAAGGACTCACACAGGAGAGAAACCCTATGAGTGCAAACGTTGTGATAAAGCCTTCATTTCTCGAAAATCCCTTCAAAGACACATGAAAATGCATACTGGAAACACACCTTTTCAATAAGGAATATGGGAAAGCATTCATTTGCCTTAATTTGTATCAAAGACATGAAAGAACTCACACTGGAGTTACAAGGTATGATCAAATAATACGGTGAATGTTTACATTTTAAAAATGTTATTACAGTAAAAGACACATTGCCATTAATCCCCCTGAAAATACTCCCCCTTGCTTCAAACACACTTATCCCATCATTCTTGCCACTTTCTGAAGCAGTTCTGGAAGTCCTCTTTCGTGAGTGTCTTAAATTGTGCTGTCATGGCTGCCTCGATGTCCTGAATCATATTGACTTTGGGGAAGAGCCAGAAGTCACAGAATGCCAGATCCGGTGAATAAGCTGGATGAGGACACACCATAATGTTTTGATGACAGAAATTGCCATATACCAGAAGCGATGTGTGATATGGAGCATTGTCATGATGGACAGTAATTTACAGCACACTTTAACACACACCTTCTTTCAACAGTAGCTCATGCCTGACTGACTGCACCAAACAAGTTGAAACTTGTCACACAATGTTACAAAGGTTTGATGCGCCACTTCCCCTATTGCAGATCCCTACCTTTCCATTGGATAGCACTTGGCAGGAGCATTCACTGTATTTTGTGATCACAATGAAAAGGCTCCATGTCACACATCACTTCTGGTATACGGCAATTTCTGTCAAATACAAACATTACGATGTGTCCTCATCCACCTTTTTTACCGGATCTGGCACCGTGCTATTTCTGGCTCTCCCCCAAAGTGAAAATGACGATGAAAGGTAAATGTTTTGAATCAATTTAGGATATCGAGGCAACCACAACAGCACTACTAAAGACACTCACGAAAGAGGACTTCCAGAACTGCTTCAGAAAAAGTGGCAAGAATGATAGGATAAGTGTGTTCGAAGCAAGGGGGAGTATTTTCAGGGGGATTAATGGCAATGTTATTTTTTATTGTAATAAAAAATTTTTTAAATTTAAACATTCACCGTATTTTCTGATCACACCTCATAAACCCTATGAATGAAAACAACGTGGTAAAGTTTATACAGAACAGTTTCTTACAATGACATAAAAGAACTCATACTGGAGAAAAACCCTATGAATGTAAGATTTGTGGAAAAACCTTCATTTGTAACAAAATTTTTAAAAATTACAAAATGAGAGTACACATCGCAAAGAAACTATAAATTCGAAGAATGTGGGGAAACCTTCAGCCATCCGTCTTCCAAAAGCATGAAAGAACTCACTGGATCAAACCTCTTGAATGTAAATAGTGAGGAAAAGACTTCAATTGGCACATCTTGACATGTAAAACGCCACCCAAAAAGAAATGCAAATGTAAATAAAGTGAGGAGGCTTGATGGAAATTAATTCATGTATAATTTTCCAGAAAATGTTTAACATTAAAGGGTTGATTTTAAAATTGTAAATTATGTTTACCAAGCTTCTTTCTTTTCTTACTATTCATGCATCATTGTACACAGGATTTCTTCTACAGTAGACCCTTGAACAATGTGGAGGTTAGGGGCATCAACTGCCCACACAATCAAAAATCATCGTATAACTTAAGATGGACCTCTGCATGCACGGATTTCCATTGTATACACAATTTTAATCTGAGTATAAGTAGAGCTGTGCAGTTCAAACTTATGTTCATGGGTCAGCTGTAGGTTCTTTCAGAAATGCATATTGAAGTGAGACAATTCTGCAAGTTGTCTTTCAAGAATAGTATATAACATTAATAGGCAGTGATTTTTCATTAAATCAATTAATAACATTGTCTTTTTACATTTTGAACCCTGTTAGATCTATGCATTAATTCAAGTGCATTTCTAATATGCAATTAGGTATAATTTTTTTTAATGATGTTTACTTTTTTTGTGTTAAGGGGTCATTGAGAAATGACAATTTGGTATAAGTTGGAATCTTCTTACAGGTCTTGTGACAGTTTCTGGATATTCCTAGTCCATTATATATGTTCTCCCTTTCTTACTAAATAAGCTCCTGTTTTAAGATGATGGGTATAAGAGCCCTTTTTCCATTTTCCATTCTTATAAACTGTTGCAGTAAATTTTTGTTTGACAAGTTTATGAAAGAATACGTTTTAATTTGAGTTATTTTCATATTTGACTTTTTTTTTCTTTTTTCTTTTTCTTTTTTCCTCTTGACTGGCATTTAGTGAATAGATTTTAATTTAAGAAGAGATACCTTGGGGCTGGCCAGCCGAGTGGCTCAGTTGGTTAAGAGCGTGAGCTCTGAGCAACAGGGTCGCCGGTTCGATTCCCACCTGGGCCAGTGAGCTGTGCCCAAGCTGAGCTGCCGCTGAGCTGCCAACAGATGGCAGGATGGCTCAGCTAGTGAGAGCATATGCTCCTAACAACAAGGTGTCCAGTTGACTCCCGCTTGGGATAGTGGACTATGCCCACCCGCAACTAAGATTGAACATGGTACCTTGAGCTGAGCTGCCAACGGGCTGCTGAATGGCGACTGGACTTGGAGCTGAGCTAGCTGCACCCTCCACAACTAAGACTGAAGGACAACAATGTGGCTGTTCCCCTTCCCCAATTCCCCAGCACTGTTCTGCTTCCCCAATTCCTCAATAAAATCTTTAAAAAAAAGAAGAGATACCTGTGATAGGACAAATATCTAAAGCTGGACATATCACCCCTTTCTGTAGTGTTAGGAACTAGATTTTCCAGAATTCATTTTCTCTCATATTAGAATTTACCAATAGCCTCACTTGCATGAGATTTGGTAAGCAGAAGCGAAGAAGGCAATAGTCAGATATTGGAGACACCACCATTCAGGTGGAGAGAGAGACACATGTGGGTTTCAAGGACACCATCTTCCAGCTGACTTTTTGGATTCTTTACCATTCAATCAAGTGTATCTTCAAAACCACCACTAACTATTTGATTTCCATTTTCTTAGAGATGTGGTTTTCCACTGATGTCTTCACAAGATCCACACCAGAGTGTGGGTTTTTCTGTAAGCCCTCTTGTGTCCACTAGGAAACTGATTTATGTGAGTATTCTCTGGTTTCCCTCTTTGGATTATTATATCAGTATAAGGCCTAATTTGTATAGCAAACAGCTTTATGCTGTTAATAGTGCTGGTGAGTATGTTTTCCTGATTCACCATGACATCTATAATGGTGCCGTCAGAAGAAAGACATGGGTATTTGTTCTCGGCTGCATGTGCAGTGGCTGCCATGACCCAGTCCTTCCATGTGAGAACAGGCCCCTTCCTCTGGTCAGGAAGACCATGGGTATTTCCCATTACTTGTAGCTGAATGCAAGCCCTCAATATTTTTTTCAATTATGTTTGATTTTATGTCATTAAAAGTATGTGCATTTTTTGGGGGTCAAACTAACACTTCTGTAGTTGTTTCATAGAAATATTAACTTTTTTAAGTTGTAGGATACTAACAAGTATTGTGTTTTTCATTTTTTGTGATGACATATTACCTAGTCCCATTATAATTATGGAATTTCAGATAAACTTTGTAATTCTTTTTCATTTAATCATTATACATTATGAGACAATATTATGTACATGTAAGTCCAGGTATTTTTTCCTCAGGCAAATTTTATTTTTTATTTTGTAGTTACAATTTTTGTCATGAAACTACTTCCTCTTTCAGTCTTTTTTTTTTTAAGATTTTTATTGGGAAATTGGGGAGGGGAACAGTGTTGGGGAATTGGGGAAAGGGAACATTGTGTTTTCCAGGATGCATCAGCTCCAAGTTAAATTGTTCTCCTTCAACCTTAGTTGTGGAGGGTGCAAGCTCAGCTCCAAGTCCAGTTACAGCTTTCAATCTAGTTGCGGGGGCGGGGGTGGGGGTGGCGGTGACGGGGGGCATGTAGTCCACCATCCCATGCAGGAGTCCATCTGGCAACCTTGTTGCACACTGAGCCATCCGGTCTCCTGTAGGCAGCTCATGGCTGCTCAGCTCCAGGTGCTGTGTTCAATCTTAGTTTGGGGGTGGGGCACAGCCCACCATCCCATGCAGGAGTTGAACCAGCAACCTTGCTGCTAAGAGCATGCGCTCTCACCAGCTCAGTGGCAACTCAGCTTGGGTGCAGCTCACTGGGCCATGTGGGAATCGAACCGGTGACCCTGTTGCTCAGAGCTCGCGCTCTTAACCAACTGAGCCACTTGGCCGGCCCTCCTCTTTCATTCTTAATATGAAAAACTTAACTCATCTTTTTTTCAGTGCCCTGCTGCCAGTGACTTTCAGGATCACACCTATAATAAAAAAGAGAGGGGTATAATGATTCTAATAAGAATGACCACAAACCATAAAGGACTGTGAGGTGTAACAGTAACAGGTACTGAGAATAACTTCTTATAGGATTTTGGTTCCTGTTAGTTGATTTAATTGCTATTCAAGGAAGCAAGACCTTTTTCTGTATTGAATGCTGTGAGGAGGCAAACTTCATTCTATCATTGGTCATAGTAATCACCGTTTTTTAGAAGGCAAAAACCATGTATTGGAGCTAACCTTAATTTGTAAGAAGCAGTGAGTAATATTAGTAAGAAGAGGGGACTATTGGTCATTGTTATGATTTGGAACTATGTCCTTACCATTTTTAGAGACATGGGCACAAAATACCCTTATAGATTTCTTGGTGCATTATGGTCACTGATGACCTTTGATGAAGGAGGCATGTGACATTTGTGTCTCCTGCAGGATAGGACTTGGCTTACAAAGAGAGCAAGGCCAGCTCCTGGTCCTCTGCAACAGTTTTTGGTTTTCCTTCTTATTATGTAAACACATGTATTTCCTATGGTGTATTAGACACCCTTTACCATTAAGTGTTTTAGTTAAAAGCTGGTTAACAAATGGTAAAGCTTTAAGACAGAATAAGGGCTGTGATGTAATATCAAAAAATAACGTGAAGTAGTTGGGAGGCTGGGTTGTGTATGTATCTTTTCTGTGCATGTAGGAGCCTCAATAAGTGATGACGTCATTGATCTCTTGAATATCTACTGTGAATACCTCTTAAACACTGTTTCAGGAACTGCTTGGGTATAGAAGTAGAGGGCGGCAATATAAAAAAGTCCTGTTCCTTGATTAACAGTAATGATTCCTTATAAAGATATATACATCATTTCCATTTATGCATTTGTTAAACATTTTGTATATAGGACATGTAGTCATGACTTTAGACATTATTATCTGGGACTTGGGACTGTGGCTTCACGTAATATGAAACTATTTAGAGGCCTCTAACCTAAATGTCTAGGCAAAATTGAAAGGACTTCCCTTCCCTTCCATGATTAACTTAGTTACTGATCAATGTGCCTGATGTTTAAAAACAAAACGTGCTGGGCGGTCAGTTAGGTTAGGTGGTTAGAGCGCAGGCTTATAACACCAAGGTTGCCGGTTCGATTCTCCATGTGGGCTAAGGAGCTGCATCCTCCACAACTAGATTGAAGACAACTACTTGACTTGGAGCTGATGGATCCTGGAAAAACACACACTGTTCCCCAATAAAATTTCTTTAAAAAAAAACCAACAAGAAACAAAACATGCCACAGATACTATAATCGATGCACATACTTTGCAGGCCAAAAAAGGAGTCCCTATAGGTGGTGGCAAATAGATTTGGTAGGACTCTTCACCCCTCTGCTGGGCTACTTGCTATGAGTGGACCATGGCAGAGACTCATGTAGACAAATTTCTCATTCTATCATACATGATCTTGCTGTCCAGGGACTCAGAAAGACACACTAGAAATTACTGATATTATTTACTCAGTTCTTAAAATACAAAATACTGAGCTCTTGAAAATGGAATTCAATGCAACTAGTTTCTCTCTTCTGACCCCAGGCTACAACATTCACAGGATGGCCTAGTGGCTCAGTTAGACCAACCTTGCCTTCTTTTCGAGATCTTCCTGCTGATGGAGGCATTATTTACATTCAAACCCCAATCTTTGGGGGCTATTATATTGTTCTGATCATCAGGCTCACTGACCCCCTTACAAGTAGAGACTTTAAATGGTAGACATTTCTGTCAGAATGGTACCTCTTACAGTTTGTTGGTTTATTGTAGTAGTACATCCCAACCATAGGTCTTCCCAGGTTCTATGTACCCAGCATGTCACTATAAGTGACTAACAACGGAGAGATTAGGGGCACCAACCAACTTCATAATTGGAAATGCAGTTATAACTTAGTTGATCCTCCCTGGAAATGGACTCCCGACCACTAGTTGACGCTTGATAAACACAGGTTTGAATGCTTGGGTCAATTGAACTGAATTGGTCAACTGACAAAAATCCTCTAAAAGGTGGAACCTGTGTTGTTCAAAAGTCAACTGTATTTCATTTTGGGCACCCTCCTTTAAAACCCCTCTGGCCCATCCAAAACAAATATGTTTTCTGACCAATTGCAGTCATTGTCCTGGGAGTTACTGGTACTGACCTGGGCACAAATGATGTCATTCAGCAAAACACATCATTAATGGCAATCTCGTAGGAAATGTCCGAAACTCATAATTCATGCAGCAGTCAGCTAATGATACAGATATTTTCCTTGTAGGTAAACTCCCTGAAGCCAGGGTAGCTGATGGCCACTTGCCTTTGGACTATCTATTAACAGCCAGGGAGAGTTCTGTGCCCCTCAAAGGGCTGCTTGATGCATGTGGTAGGCTACACTGGCAAGGTGCCACCAGTAACACAAGAAATGAAACAACAGATTAAACGTTTGCATTACTAAAATAATTGATCAGAGTTTGGGAACCTGGATCTCTCCAAACCCCTGGGATGAATGGAGTCAAATATTATTTTGAGGCTTTGTCATCTAACTACATGTGGTTTATGATTTTCATATGGTATTTCAATTCATATTCAAGTTCATTTAAATGAAGTGTGGTGTCATTTAGTCCACAAACCTCAAGAGAGAACTTAAATAAAGACATTGATATCATTTTTGATATTTGACAATCAGCTTCAGTCACCCTGCCTGGCCCACAAATGGTACACAAGATACAAAGGGGCAGATTGATACATGCCCCTTTCTTTTTGTGTCAATGGGTAGGAGGATCAACCCATTGATAACCCTTGGGTGACCCTTGAAAACCTGCAGGCTCTACCTCTATAGCCATTAAAAGGCCATCCCATTCTCTGCACAAGCCACCTGACCAGCTTAACCTTGCCCTACTCTCCTTAGAATGTACCACTGAGTACTTATTTTTCTATTCACTTGATATTTGTGATGACATCCGTCTTTACACCCAATCCCATTTTGCATGACAAAGTAATCTTGCCTCCAAAAGGGCAATGACAAACATCTTTCTGGTGACACATAGGTATTCAGGATGTGGAGATTTGAGTAGATGAGGATAAGATATCCAAATGCAGATATCCCACTATGATAATATTTTTAGATGCAGTGGTCACAAATGAAAAACTTTGAAAATACATGGGCACTAGCAGTACAACCACTAAGTGAAAATGGCTTCGTCTCACAAGGGAAAAATACAGAGGAACAGAAATGCATGGATGGTTTCTGGTCTGCTATGGAAAAAGCTTAGGGTGATCATTCTTCACATCAGAAAAAAACTGAACAGTCCGAAAATCGAAAGCTGTTTTTCCATCCCTGAAAGATTTGAGTTTACATGACAAACCAGGGCATTCAAACGAGAGACAGTGACTATAGAGAAATACTGCTCACTAAGAGGAGAAATGACTGGAACCAGCAACCTCTAGGAACACAAAATGTTAAGAGATGTATTTGCTGGAGACAGTGTGGACTTGCTTGAGAGTTAAAGGCTTTTGAACTGCCATCTTAGGGAACCCCCAATATGTATGAATTTTTTTGTACAGTAGCCCAAGCAGTTTCTTGCTGTGAATACTGGAAAATGTTGCCTCATGCTGCATGCAGGAAATGTGAGGAAAACCTTTTGATATGTACACAAGCATTTGGTTCTCTGTAACTTAGGCCATTCCTCAAAACTAACTTGCCAAAACCTTATCTTATTGTAAAAGCAGCAGTCAGACAACTCCTAGAGTTTTTAGGTTTCCTCTCTGAAAAGGGGAAGGGAATAAATTCTAAGAACCTATCTGAAGTTATAGTCTCAGGATTCTCTTTCACCAAGACATTACAATTTTAATCATAACATAAGAATATTTCTTCACCCAAACACCTTCTCCTTATGTCAACAAGACTCCTGTATAAAAACAGTGGATAAAAACAGGGAGTTGTGAGACACAGACTCCACTTAAAATTGAATTTCTAGGGATGCCCAAGCACATCAGGGGAGAAAAACAGGAGACTAGAAGATTTTGAAGCCTCTGACACCTACAGCTACAGCAAACATAGTCTAATACCAATTCAAGAAATCATCAACATCACATTAAAGTTCTATTTATCTTTAATGTTATGAAAATTCACTAATACATGGAAATTAAATAACACACTTGAAAATCACTTGGTCAAAGATGATATTTAAAGGAAATTTTAAAATATCTCGATGATAATGAAAACACAACCGATGAAAACTTATGCAGCGTGAGGATTACTCTAAGAGAAGTTTATTGTAATAAACAATTATATTAAGAAAAATGTCAAATTAACAACCTATATTTATACCTTAAGGAACTACAAAAAAGAACAACAAACTATTATAAATCCAAACTTAGCTAACGTTAGGAAATAATGAAGATTAGAACATAATATAGAAAAAAATTGGGTTTTAAAAAAATAAAATCAAACCCTTAGCTAGATAAAGTATGAAAAGAAGAGAGAAGACTCAAGTACATAAAGTGAGAAATGAAAGAGGATGTATTACAATGGAATCCTCAAAAATAAAAAGAATCAAAGGACTATTAAGAACATTTATGTGCAATCAAATCAGATAACCTAGAAGAAATTGCCAAATTCCGAGAAACATACAACCTACCAAGGTTAAAAAATAGCCTGAACAAACGAATAATAAATAATAACACATTGAAAGAAAGAAGACCAATGTTTCCTAAGCTCTTCCAAAAATTAGTAGAAAAAGGAATGCTTCCAAACTCATTTTATGAAACCAGCACCTCTCAGATACCAAAGCCAGACGACACCACAAGAAAACTAGAAGCCAATATCTATCAACTGGGATTGGCTATACTGTCCATATATTTAGTCAAACATTGTAGTGGATATTTCTGTGCAGGGTTTTTTTCAATGAGGTTACCATTTTAATGGAAGGTTTGGATAAATCAGATTACCCTCTATAACGTGGGTATGCCTCATCCAATCAATTGTACTTCTTAACAGAAGAAAGATTGACCTTTCTTTAACAGGAAGGATTCTGCCACTAGACTGACTCTCTTTGGACTTAAACTACAATTTTTCCATTTGGTTTTTATAGTACCTATCTATATTGTAGAATTTTGAGTTACCCAAGTCTTCATAATTACATGAGCCTCTTCCTTAAAGAAAAAATATTGATATATGTGTATAATTACACACATGCTTACATATGCACATAATATTGGTTGTTTTTCTGGAGAATCCAGACTAACACTATATTTTATTTTTAATACTTTATAAATTAATTAAATGATTTATTTTAAAAGAGAAGCATTTGTGTTGTGTGATCCTCTAAATAGATTTTTTAATAATTATTTTTCAATTATAGTTGACATACAATATTAGGTTCAGGTGTACAAGTGATTAGACATTTATAGAACTTATGAAGTGATCACCCCGATAGGCCTAGTACCCATCTAACACCATGTATAATTATTACAATATTATTTACTATATTCCTTATGCTTACATTATATCTACATGACTATTTTGTAACTACCAATTTGTACTTCTTAACCCTTCCCCTTTTCACCCATCCCTCCAACCCCCTCCCATCTGGCAACCATCAAAATGTTCTGTGTAACAATGAATTTGTTTCTGTTTGTTTGTTTTGTTCTTTAGATTCTATGTACAAGTGAAATCATATAGCATTTGTCTTTCTCTGTCTGACTTATTCCACTCAGCACAATACCCTCTAGGTCTATCCATGCTGTTACAGGTAGCAAGATTTCATTCCTTTTTATGGCTAAGTAATGTTCCACTGTATATATGTCCCACCTTTTCTTTATGCATTCATCCCATTGATAAGACACCCAGGTTGCCTCCATATCGTGGCTATTGTAAATAATGCTTCAATGAACATATGGATGCATGTACCTTTGAAGTAGTGTTTTGGGTTTCTTAGCAGCTTGTTATGTAAAATTTCCTGGGTCTGAGAGACTCGAAAGAGGCTGACAACTCCATCATTACATCAAGAGTTAACTAAGGAAACTTACATAGGAGGCACACTTTGGGCAATGGCAAGATGCCATGGATATCCCCCACACCTTCCACACACCCCACCCCTGACTATGTGCTTATATCGGCTAGGCAGTGAGCCTACTTTCTGGGAAAGGAATGCATGGGTGATCAAAGGTACCAGGTGCTGGGAGGCTCTGGCACCAGAGCGAGTTAAGAGATAGATAACATTGAAAGCATCTTGCTCCGGAGGCAGAACTAATGGGAATTACGTGATTAGCCCAGAGTTCTGTTGTACATTCCAAAACTCAGGGAGGGGGAATCAGAGGTCCAGGTATATTCAGGAGTCAAAAATGGTGGTTTATCTTTAAGATAGAGTCACTTTGTTTCACACAGGTTTACATCAGAGGTTTCACTCTATATGGAAAAAATAGACAACTAAAATAATGCAGCTAGTCACTAAAGAAAATAAATGAGCAAATTACAATGAAAACATCTAGAAGGAAGGGGACCAGTATTCAGAATTACAACTAGGCATTACCTAAAATGTCTGTTTGCAACAGTATTATGAGACATGTAAAGATACAGAAAGTGGGAATCATGCACTAGAAAAGCCAACAATTAAAATGACCCAATTCTTACAGATTTCATAGTAATACAAAGAAACAAAAAAAACACAAGTAAATATGTTATTATGAAAGGCAGACAATATATTTTCTTCTTCTCTTAACTGTGTTGCCTGGAAAACAATATTGTCTAGGTGCCTGGAAAACAAGATTGACTAGGTGTCTTGTCACCAAAATAGATTTATTTAGGAAAAAGAAAAGATTATAATCCTGTGCATGCACACATACACAACTGAAGTGTGTGTAAAGATGGAGAGGTGTTTATAGAGGGGAAATACGAAGTTAAGGGGAAGGGTAGTTATAAACACAGAGCTTTGTTGTAAGCATAGAATCCTTCCTGTAAGGTCCTCATGGCGAAATTGAATGTGGGAACGTCTCCCATAAGCCCTAGCTCCTCCCACAGACCCTCCCAACTGATTATGTTGGTTTACAGTCTCAGACATCACCTTTATCAACTGATGTCAAAGAAATTTCATAAAATACTGTATATGTAATGTGCTGTTGGGACTATAATTTATGGAAATGTACTATATTTGCAATATGTTTGCAATTAAATCCACAGAAGACATTATGGGAGCAAAGTTGTACTGGGATAAGAAAATGACTATAGATGGTAAAAAAAATAAGTGAACAGCATATTATTGGGGTATATCATTAATAGATATAACCTGCTTAGCAATACCACAAAAATGGTAAAAGGGAATAGAGCTATGTAGGGGTAATGTTTCCATGTATCACTGGAATTAAGCTAGTAAAAATCTGAATCTCATTCTTATAAATTAAGAAGTACATGATAACAGAACAACCTGTATAAAATAACTTCAAAACTATAGTGAAAAGTCACTTAAAATTTAATATGCTACATTAGAAAATATTCACTTGTTGCAAAAAAAAAAGCTATAAAGAAGAAGTAGAGAAACTAAATAGAACATGGGAATTGTTAAAAACAAGAAAGTGAGGGCTGGCCGAGTGGCGCGTTGGTTAAGAGCTGGCTTGGGAAACCAGCTCTGAGCAGCAGGGCCCCGGTTCAGATCCCACATGAGGGCCAGTGATGCTGCACCCTCTACAGCTAAGATGGTGAACAACAGCTTGACCTGGAGCTGGGCTGCCGTGAGTCGCAGGCAACGGCATAGGCTGCAGCCCCTGTTGCAGTGGGCTGCCATGAGTTACCATGAGTGGTTGGCAGCCAGCGTGAGCCATCCAGTGGCCGGCGACTGACTGCCTTAGCTGGGAAGAGCGCAATGATAATACTAACATGAGCCAGTGAAGCGACGTCCTCCACAACTAGATTGAAGAACAAAAAAAGGATAGCAACTTGTCTGTTCCACTTCCCTGATTCCCCAACATTGTTCCCCTCCCCCAATTCCCCAATAAAAAAATCTCAAAAAAAACCCACAAGAAAGTGAAATGATTGGTGTAATTGCAGCTATGTCAATAATACTAAATGTGAATGGATTACATAATCCAAATAGAAAGAAGAGATTGTCACCCAGGTTTTAAAAAAACAAACCATGATCTAAATATATGCTGTATACAGCATCCTGTAGATTCAAAGATATCAATAGATCGAAAGTAAAAGCATGAAAAGATATATCTGTAAACAGCACTCCCAAGATAACTGAAGAGGTGATATAAATATGCAGCAAAATATACTTAAAGCAAAAAATATTACTAGAGATAGTGAGGGACATATATCATGCCCAAAGGGTCAAGGTTTATTGGTTTTAAATACAATGGAACAAAAAAGTGTTTACAGCCATTAGTGCCTATACTAGCAAAGAAGAAAGATCTCAAATCAATAACGTAACCTTTCAACCTAACAGACTGGAAAAGATGAGGTACCAAATCCAAAGCAAGGAGAAAACAAAATAAAAAATAAGAGCAGAAATTAATGAAATGTGCAATAGAAAAACCACATACAAAATCAATGAAATCAAAAGTGAGTTTTATGGAAAGATTGACAAAATGTTATTAATCTTTAGCTGGGTTGATCTTCAGAAAAAGGGGGAAGATTCAAATTCATACAACCTGGGATTTGTATGAATACAAATTTGTATGAATACAGGGATGTGACTACTGACATTACAGAAATAAAAAGAATAATAAAGGAACTCAATGAACAATTGTATGACAACAAATTAGGTAACAGATAAAGTGGATAATTTTTTAAAACAAAAACTATTGTAATGAACTCAAGGAAAATCTGAATAGAACTATAAAAATTGAAGTGGTTGAATTAGTAAACAGACAAACAAAAACCACTTTAAATAATCCTAGTCTTGCTTAACTGAGTGAATTGACAAAATCCAATACTGTTTCATGATTAAAGCACTCAGCATACAAGGAATAGAGGGAAATATCCTCACCTCATAATAAGCATCTATGGAAAACCCATAGCTAATATTATATTTAATGGTGAAAGACTGGAATGCTTTCCCCTGAGATAAGGAACCAAAGAGGGATGTCTGCTCTTACCATTTCTATTCTAGAATGTACTGGACATTTAAGCCAGAACCATTAGGCAAAAAATAATAATAATAATAAAATAAAATGCATGCAGACAGATTAGAAAGTGTTAAGTCCAGACAATTAATAAAGAGGCTGGATATCAAATTAGGGTTCCGAAGATTTTATTAAGTTGAGCTCAGCAACCGTCTCCCCAGCTAAAGGAAAACGGTCCCCAGGCTCGGGGGTCTGGTTTTTTATAAGGCAGGGCTATATGCAAAGTAAGTTACAGAAGCTAAAAAGAACATGTACCGTATTTGCCGGCGTATAAGACGATTT
>NW_017731648.1:1990665-2019810 GCF_001890085.2 Hipposideros armiger | reverse complement strand
GCTCAGCTCGGGCTGGACTCGAACCGCTGTTGCTCAGAGCTCAAACTCTTGAGCGAGCTCTTAACCAACTGAGCCACTCGGCCGGCCCTTGAAGTATAATTTTTAACGTGAGTCTGTCTGGCCTCGGGTCCGGGCCAAGATCCTTACAAAAGATATAAAATTATCTCTGTCTCCAGATAAGGTATCTAGTGTAGGGGTTCACAATATGTTACCCCCAAATATGGCATATGGGCATATAGATTATTTTGAATTAAAGATACTTGAGATACAGCTGGTGTGAGTAGGACATTCTGACCTTCCTTTGTCCCTCTGAAAGCAGGAGATGAATCTTCCTTGTGAAAGGTTCCCTCCCTGTCCCTGGAGGGTAGACAGCATCCTTATCATCAGAGACAGGGAATTCAGGGCTCAGAAGGTTGTATAAACAAATTTTTTCTTCACCATTTAGTGCCCCGAGCCCAAACCCTTCTGCCTTGTTAAGTCTTCCCAAAGTTATTGTTTCTTTGTCAAAAAGGTATAAAAGCTTCCTGCTCTTGTCACTTCCTTTAGTCTCATTTTTTATGGAGCTCTCATACATATGACATTTTTTCTTTTGTTATTCTGTCCTATATCATTTTAGTTATTAGGCCAGCCAAAGAATCTAGGAGGGAAGAAAGGAAAAATTTTCTGTCCCAATACTTCCAGATAGAAAACTCTAAGGCAGCGGTTCTCAACCTTTCACAGGGGTCACCTAAGACCACTGGAAAACACATATTTTCGATGGTCTTAGGAACCGAGACACCGCTCCTGTATCCGTCTCCAGGCCCACATGCAGATGCTCCCACATACGAGTACCCAGCGACCCCTGTGAAAGGGTCGTTCGACCCCCAAAGGGGTCGCGACCCACAGGGTGAGAACCGCTGCTAAGGAGTCCACAAAAGACCTATTAGAACTGCAGAGTAGGATACAAGGTCAAAATATAAAAATAGGTTGTATTTCTATACACTTGCAATGAGCAATCTGATAATGAAATAAAAAGTCAAATACATTTACAGTAGCATCAAAGGAATAAAATACTTAGGAATAAATTTAGCAATGAAAGTACAAAACAAATACTGTGAACACTACAAACATCATCCAAAAAAATTAATGAAGATATAAATAAATTGGAAACTATCCCAACTTCATGGAGCAGAAGACTTTGTTGAAGTGGCACTGCTCCTCAAAATGATCTGGTGAGTCAGTTTAGTACTTATCAGAATCCCAGCTGCTTTCTGTGTAGAAATTGGCAAGTTGGTTTATACATTTGTATGGAATAGCACAGAATCAGAAGAGCCAAACCATTCTTGAAAAAGAAAAACAAATTGGTTGACTAACATTTACTGCTCTCACAACTTGGTATGAAGCTTTGGTAATCAGGATAGTGTGGTACTGACACAATGATAGACATACAGATCTATGGAGTAGATTGAGATTTGAGAAATAAACCCACACATCTATGGTCAACTGATTTTTTTTTTATAAAGTTCCAAGAATGGAGGAAAAATAGCCCTTGTATAAACTGGTGCTGGGCCTAGTTAGAAGATAGTCACATGGGGAAACAAAGAAAGTTGTATACTTATGTCAAACCATGTACAATAATTTATGAAAAAGGGCCAAAGACCTGAACATAAGAGGAAAACTATAACACACTTAGAAAAAATATAGGAAGAATGTCCTTACCTTGGGTTTGGCAAATAATTGTTAAATATGGCTCTAAGAGTAAAATCAGAAAGAAAAAGGTAATTTAGACTTCATTAAATTAAAGACTTGTGCTTCAAAGGACAAAATCAAGAAAGTGAAAACACCCTTTAGGTCATTTGTGCATTATTGCTGAGAATATACAATCGTGTTGCAGATGAGAAAAAATCATGGCAGTTTCTCAAAATTTTAGGAACTGAGTTACCATCTGATCTAGCAATTCTACTTCTGGGTAAGTACCCAAAATAATTGAAAGCAGGAACTGAAACAGATATATGTCCACTCATGTTCATAGTAGCATTATTCACTATAGCCAAAAGGTGGTAATAACCCAAGTGTCCATCAACAGCTGGGTGGATAAAAAACATTTATGCATAAAATAGTATTTCAGCTTTAAAAAGAAAGCAAATCCTGATATATGCTACAACATGGATGAACCTTAAGGACATTATGCTAAGTGAAGTTAGTCAGAAAAAGTTAAACACTGTCTGGTTCCACTTGTATGAGGTACCTAGGGCAGTGAATTTCATAGAGATAAAAAGAAGAGTGGTTTTGCTGGGGGCTGGGGTGAGGGGAGGATGAGGAGTTTTGTCTCATGGGTTCAGAGTTTCAGTTTTACAAGATGAAAGTAGTCCTGGAGATTGGTTTCACAATGTTAACACACTTCACTCTACTGAACTATATATACACTTAATAAATGGTTAAAGTGTGATGTTTACTGTATGTCTATGGGTGTAAACACAACCCATAGATAGAAGATATTTATACGAATCATATACCTGATATGGGACTTTTATAGAAAAAAATCTAAAGACCTCATAACGTAATTGTAAAAAGTCAAGTGCCTCAATTTAGGAACAGGCAAAGGATCTGAACACACATTTTCAAAGGAAGTTATGCAAATGGCCAAGAGCACATGAAAAGATGCTAAGCACCATTAGTAATCAAGAAAATGCAAATTAAAACCCCAAATGAAACAGCACTTCACAACCACCAGGATGGCTAAAATCAAAAAGTGAGATAACAAATGTTGTTGAGGACTTAGGGAGAAATTTGAATCCTTATACAATGGTGGCACAAATATAAAATGGTGCAACCACTTAAGAAAAGTGTAGGGACCCAGGCCCAGACCCTAGGCTAGGGCCCCCTCCCAGAGGAATGAAAGAAACTTCTGCTTCAGCAAAAATTAACAAAGTATCTTGTCAAGAGAATGGGAAAAGATAAGCTAGGTATGCTTTATAGCTTGCTTGTTAGGGAAAAGATAAGTTAGGTATGTTGTTAGGAAAAGATAATTAAGTCCTGATTTATAGTTCGTTAGAAGAAAATAAACTTGCCAAGTTTTATGGCTAACTAGAAGATAAGTTAACTCTGTTTGTTAGTTTTTTCTCTTTTCACTCACTAACCGCTTTTTTTTTGCTTCTGTATCCAGCTTCAGCTATAAATTCCTTACCCACCAAGACTTAACTGCTGATCTCTCCCTTTGTGAGACAGTCCCAGGTCTGGTCATAAATTCTTTGGAACGAAAATCTTTTATGCAAGTTTTGTTTAGGAGCCGTAAACCTAACAAAAGAGTCCTGCAGTTCCTCAAAAATTAAACCTAGGATTGCCCTATCATCAGTTCCTCTGCTAGGTGTATGCCCAATAAAAATGAAAAACATACCAAAAATGGGGAAAGAGTGTACTTTTCAAAAATTGGAAAAAAAGATTTACATGTAAGCCATATGAAAATAAAAGGAATTAACATTCCCCCCCCCCGCCCCAAGAAACAAACAAACAAACAAAAAAAACCAAATAAAAAAAAACTGGTCCTGGGATGGCTGGATAGCCACATGCAAAGAATGAAGTTGGACATTTACATCACACCGCATACAATAATTTACCAAAATGGATCAAATACATAAATGTAAGAGGTAAAACTTTAATACTCTTAGACTAAAACATGAGGGATAGTATTTCTGACCTTGGATTTGGTAAAGAATTCTTAGATATGACACCAAAAGGAAAAACAGCAAAATAGGTAATAATATGAATTTCATCAAATTAATAACTTTTGTACTTCAGAGGGTACCATCAAGAAACTGAAAACATACATTGGAACCAGGTGGCCTGTTGGTGGGGAAGTAAATTAGTGCAGCCTGTATAGAAAAGAGTATGGTAGTTACTCAAAAACTAAATACACAATTGCACATGTTTGTTTCCTTCAAGAACTTACTGCTGGTCTGATCGAGTGGCTCAGTTGGTTAAGAGTTAGCTTAAGAGCATGAGGTCAGAGCAACAGGGCTGCTGGTTCAATTCCCACATGGGCCAATGACGATGTGCCTGAGCTGAGCTGCCAACAGGTGGCATGATGGCTCAGCTGGTGAGAGCATTTGCTCCTAACAACAAGACTGCCTGTTCAATGGTGGGCTATGCCTGCCCACAATTAAGACTGAACTCGGCACCTTGAGTTGAGCTGCCACCTGGATGGCTCAGTGGATACAGTGTGCGCTCTTAACAACAAGGCTGCTGGTTCAACTCCTGCATGGGATGGTGGCTACTCCCACCTGCAACTAAGATTGAACACAGCACCCTGAGCTTAGAGGTCACATGCTGCCGCCAGGCAGCCAGATGGCGACTGGTGCCCTCCACAACTAAGATTGAAAAACAACAACTTGGCTGGTCCCCTTCCCCAATTCCCCAACACTGTTCACCTCCCCGAGTTCCCCAATAAAAAAAAAGACAAAAAAACCACCCCAAACTTATTTCTGTGGCACATAATTTTCTAAATGGTGAGATGTACCCCTTAAAATTTAGAATTTTTCTTATTCTTTAAAAAAAAATTCATTATACAGAGGGTGCCAAAAAAGTGTATACACATTTTAAGAAAGAAAAAAAATATTAAAATTGTAATACTCAATATATACCAATAACAAAAGATACAAGTCATGTATATACATTTTTTTGGCACCTCTGGTATGTCTTTGCTGACCCCAACTATTTCTTAACAACTGAGGAGTGTCATACTTCTCACCTACTCATGAAGGTGAACATGCCCTTGGAGTCTGCAGGAGTGGAGGGTGGGTTACATGGTACAGTGTCTCTTCTGCCAGTGCTTCTTGCAAAGTCATCAAGAACCTTTATAATTGCTCTTACTGGCAGAACTCCCTTCTTTAGTGAGAATGAGATTTGAAACTTTATTCAGTGTTCAGTGAGCACCTACTTACTATGTCTCAGGTGCTGGGAATAGGCCATTCCCTTCACCCAATTGTTAAAAATGTAACGTGTTTGAGAATTGGTACTCTACCTCCAGGTAGCTCTTCTCCTTAAATTTCACTCTTTTAAAAAATGTATTCCCTTCACCCCTTTCCCCTCTCTCCTGCTCCCGCCTTTTGCATAAACCAGTCTAGATGTTCTGTATTTCTATAAGCTTGGGGTTTTAAAAATATTTTATTTTATTTTATTTATTTATTTTAAAAAGATTTTATTGGGGAATTTGGGGAGGGAAAAACAGCACTGGGGAATTGGGGGAAGGGGAACAGACAAGTTGCTGTCCTTTTGTTCTTCAGTCTAGTTGTGGAGGACGTTGCTTCACTGACACATGTTGGTATTATCATTGTACTCTGTCCTGGTGGGGCAGATCAGTCGTCGGCCTCTCGACGGCCGCTCACGGTGGCTCTTGGCAGCTCACACTGGCTGCTGGCCGCTCACGGTGGCTACCGGCCACACATGGTAGTTTATGGCAGCCCACTGCAGCAGAGGCTGCAGCCTACGCAGTTGCGGGCAACTCACTGGCAGCCCAGCTCCAGGTCGAGCTTTTGTTCACCATCTTAGCTGTAGAGGGCAGTGCCACTGGCCCCCATGTGGGATCCGAACCGGGGCCCTGCTGCTCAGAGCTGACATCCCAAGCCAGCTCTGAACCAACACTCCACTCTGCTGGCCCCTAAAAAATTTATTTCACATATAAGAGAGATCATATGGTATTTGTCTTTCTCTGACTGACTTATTTCACTTAGCATAATGCCGTCAAGGTCTGTCCAAGCGGCCTGATTTTATTCTTTTTCATTGGTGAATAATATTCCATCACACACACACACACACACACACACACACACACACACACACACCCTGAGGATGCCAAAAAATGTATACATATGACTTTATTCATCTTTTGTTATCAGTATATATTGAGTATTACAATTTTAATAGTTTTTTCCTTTCTTAAAATGTATATACATTTTTTTGGCACCCTCTGTATGTGCACACACACACACGTGTGTGTGTATCTCACAATTTTTTTTTCTTTTTTTAAAGGTTTTAATGGGGAATTTTATTGGGGAAGGAGAAGAGTGTTAGGGAATTGGGGAAGGGAAACAGCCAAGTTGTCCTTTTGTTCTTTAGTCTAGTTGTGGAGGGCGCCGCTTTATTGGCTCATTTTGGTATTATGATCATTGCGCTCTTCCAGGCTGAGGCAGTTGGTCTCTGGCCATTGGATGGCTGCTCACAGCAGCTCACAGCAGCCCACTGCAGCCCACCGCAGCCTACTGCATGCAGCCTAGCTGCTGTCACCCGCCACTCAAGGCAGCCCAGCTCCAGGTAAAGCTGTTGTTCACAATCTTAGCTGTAGAGGGCGCAGCTTACTGGCGCATGTGGCAATTGAACAGCAGCCCTGTAGTTCAGAGCTCACACTCTTACCAACTGAGCTACTCGGCCGGCCCCACACAATTTCTTTATCCATTCTTCCACTGATGGACACTTAGGTTGTTTCCATATCTTCACTATTGTAAATAATGCTGCAGTGAACATGGGTGTACATATATCTTTATGGAATAGTATTTTCATTTTCTTCATATAGATACCCAGAAGTGAAATTGCTGGATCATACAGTAGTTCTATTTTTCATTTTTGAAGGAACCTTCCAACTGTATTCCATAGCAGTTACACCAATTTATATTCTCACCACACTTGTTTATTTCTTATCTTTTTGTTAATAGTCATTCTTTTAGGCATGAGGTTTTGATTTGCATTTCTCTGATGATTAATGATGTTGACCATTTTTTCATGTATCTATAGGCCATGGGTATAGTTTCTTTAGAAAAACGTCTACTCAGATCTGCCCATTTTTAAATTGGATTTTCTATTTGCTATTAAGTTGTATGAGTTTTTAACATATTTTTTATATTAACCCCTATTTAGATATATGATTTACAAATATTTTCTACCATTCAGTAGTTTGACTTTTTATTTTGTTGGTTTCCCTTGCTGTGGAGAAGTTTTTTAATTTGATGTAGTCCCACTTGTTTTCCTTCTGTTGCCTTTGCTTTTGGTGTTAGATTCAGAAAATCATCACCAAGATCTATGTCAGGAAGCTTATGGCCTGTGATTCCTACTAGGAATTTTATAGTTTTAGGTCTTACATTCAAGTTTAATCCATTTTGAGTTAATTTTTGTGTATAGTGTATGTAACATTGCTCCAGTTTCATTCTTGGGCATGTGGCTGTCCACTTTTCCCAACACCATTTATTGAAGAGACTGTTCTTTGCTCATGGTATATTCTTTGCTCTCTGTCATAAATTAATTGACCATATATGTGTAGGTTTATTTCTGGGGCATGTTTTGCTTCATTGATCCACGTGTCTGTTTTTTGTTGTTGTTTGTCATGCTTGCAACCGGAGACACTAAGGATGAGACAGAAAATGCACTGCAGAGAATGGGGGGGGAGGACAGACAGCGCAGTCTGACCCCGCATCCTCGCTGACGTCAGCCTTTTATTAGAGATAACAGAGAAACAGGTGGTAGGAAATAACAGGCACGCTCCTAAGGCTAAGGGAGGAATGCTTAGTCTAAGAGTTGTTTTTTAGCTCAAGAGGAGCAAAACAGTTATAAGGACTTTGGCTCAGTCAACACTGTTTTCAGTGTGGCAGGTACCCAGCCTCTCTCAGTTAACCCTTAGTTGACTGCTGAGCTTTTGCTCAAGGCAGCAACCTTACAATCTCGGTTTGGGGGGCTTCTGTGAGGGAATCCCTAACGTGTCCCTACAGTTGTTTGTTTCTTTGCAAACAAGGATCACAGTTTCATTTGTGGACTGCCAACCTAGGCCAACCCCTCACCCTGGAGGACCTCAGACCTTTTGGTCCCAGTCTGGCCTTGCTTGGACCCTCTTGCGCTACACAAGGGCGTCCCTCCATCTGGAAACAGACTTTGGAATTCCCTGCGCACACCTGTGTCCCCAGCTTCTGAAAGAGCTGCATGAACACCACTGTCCGTGTAGGACCAGGAACAAGGTTTGTTTAAAATCAAACGTTCCTGGAGGGACAGGCCCCATCCACTGGCTGAAGATGGTTCTGTTAAGTCATTTGACCTCTTCCACAGGTTGTCACTCAGGAACAGGGAGGCGGGTTCTTGTGAAGTGTCCAATCAGGGGTGCAGCAGGGCAGGTGGGCGGAGCGACGCTGCAAACCCTGTGGATGCTCTTGGTTACACCCTAGTTCGCGTCTTACCTGCGGTTAACGGTCCAGGTGTTTCTGATGCAGCGTCAGTCCCTCTATGACGTGCACCGGCCGTCGGAACTGAAGGGACGACGCCGGGGGACAACAGAAGCCGGGAAATTGTGAGTGTGCGGAGCGTCTCAGGACGGGAATGAGGGCCTGGTTGGGACAGGCTGTGGCGGACCGGCCTCCCCGCGATCACCTTGTGAGTCTGTGGACCCGAGTTCCCCAAAGTGCGGCTCGGACCTCAGTTCCCTCCGACTCGCAGAATGGTGGCCAGGCAGGCCCTGGAGCCTCTCCGTGCAGCTCTGCGCCCACAGATCCGCGTCCCCAGACAGTGCGGTGACCACGGGGAGGGTCGTCGGGGGACAGTTGTGACTCGGGCTCCGGGGTTCGTGCGTGGGAGAACCTGTGGTGTGTGGGGTCCCTAACCTCTCCTTTCTCCCCAGTGAGCGCTCGTTTTCTCCTGAGTTTTCTAAATATTTGGGAAGCAGGGTCTCAAATCCATGACCCTGTTCCTCTCTTCTCATCTTCCTAGGGGTGGCAGTAAATCCCTAAATTTACATGTCCCTCCCCGCATTCCCAAACGCCACCTCCCTTCTTCCATTCAAGCATCACAATCAGCTATTTGTTCTCCTTCATGCTTTTCACACCCAGTATTTTAATTGTTTAATTGTTGACTTTCCCCACAGTCAATAGATGGCTGTTTTAATAGGGTTTATTTTTTGTCTGTGGATATTTTACATGAGAGAAAAGTAGCGAAAAACCACCTGGAACGACAATATATTGTATGAAATCCTTGTTCCTCTCCCCCAGGACCTTCCCTGGACACAGACATCCTATGGGAAGGCCTTTGGGTGGAGGCCCCTCTTTGGAAACTTTCCTGGGTGTTGTCTCTTGTCAGCACTGCCCCTCCTTAGGTTTGTCACCTTGAAAAGATTTTTTTTTTAAGTCTCCATGTTTCAACAAATGTAAAACGTATATAATCTATAGCTCTTGAAAGGCAGTATAAGATATTGTCAAAGAGGCATGAGACATAAATTTCAGGAAAAAAATACAATATTCCAGTGTTACATTGCATTTGTTAAAAATGATTTCTCTTTTTTCCTCCACTGAGCATGTTAGTAGTATTCTGAGGTCTGTTCTTTTATTTTGGGTGAGTTCGGATGGATTTCCAGGGCTTAGACTTGCAGACCAGAAGTGTTTAAGTATGATTAATAGTTTATAAAGCAATTTATCATCATGGAAGTAATGAACAGGTTTTTGGGTTTTTTTTTCTTTTTTGGAATGCAATACATACTTGTAGGGTTTCTTATTCAGCCAGCAAAGTGCCTTACAGTTTTCTTCCCTTTTTTCCATGGAGACTGGGTTTGAGAGTTTTTGCCAGATTGTTCAAACACTGGGGTTTGTGTCATTTAAAATATCTATGATGGTTCAGAGCACCTCCAGTTGGGGGGGGCAGAAGCCTGTGATCAGTGACTCAGGCTAAGGCCCCTTGACCCGCAAAGGGAAGCACTTGAAGGCCCAGTGGTTCTTCCTGGGGAGCCTCCCCTGCAGGTGTCCTACCTGCTCACACCCACCATGGAGGGGCCTTTACACTGAGAAAAGCTGTGGCCCTGGAAAGCTGGGGGTGCACGTGTAGAAGGAGGGGGGAGAGTGATGAAGTACGTACATTCTGAGGTTGTGGTTGTAAGTTTTCAGGCCTTGACATTTTTAGATCTTACGGTTGAGTTTTGCATCCACAGTGTAGGTATAGAGTGTAATTTTTGCACATTGAGAACTCCGGAAAGATCAGGTGTTCTGTTTCATGGACAAAGGGTTTATGAATTGAGGAATCCATTTGGGTCAGAACCTTAAACTGAATCGGGCTGAGAGTTTCCTCACGGTGAGAATGGAAGCCTGGGGGAGTGAGCGTTTCCATGATTACAGGAGAAGAGGGTGTGTGGCTCCCAGAGTTCATTCCTGGGGCTGCTCATGGGTCCCTCCCTCCTTCCCCAGGGACTGACACCCACTCCAGGGGTTCTGTCTCAACCTGGAGAGCCTGGAATGTGGGACCTTCTGAAAGCGGCTTTCCTTCTGTCCTGTGGGAAGCAGGCGGCCCCATCTGAGCTGATTCCAACACTTGTGTTTCTTGCCTTTGGATCCTTTATCGACTGAATAGTGCAGCCCTTTGGCTCTGGTTTCCCTGAGCGCTGTGTAATTTTATTCCCTGTGACAGAAATAACATTTTTAGTTTCTTGGGCTTAAAAATGTTAGTTGATTGAGAGAGATGATGTCGTGAGGCAAGTAAATAGTGGAACTAAATAGACTTTTTGTTCCTTTCAGGATGTGAGATGAATGTGTTTAAGCTCTGAGGTCCATTATTCATTTTTACATCGGTATGTGAGTTTCCCTGGGGAACATTGAAATTTAAAAGGCTTTGGTAATTGAATTTCTATCTTAATTCTTATATAAATCTTTGAATATCCTACTACTGTTTGGAGCATAACTGAAATCTTTATCGCACTATAATATGCTACTTATTCTAAAAATAACACCTGTGTGAGATAGAGGGGAAGAACAAACTAGGATGCAACTTGTCATTTTAGTTAGCAAGAATTTTGAAAATTTTAATTTTGTGTGGTATACACTTTGTAACTATTAATGTTTAAAGTAATTAAATCTGATAATAGTTTCTTAGGTACAAAAGTTAAAATTAAAGACTAATAGATAGTGAAACATGGTATATATACATTTCTCTGTTTATTTTAAGTGAATCTGAAAAAAAGTCTAACATAAGACTCATTGCCCATATATATATATATATATCTTGGTCCCTCCAGCACTGTTACTCCAGCCACCCCCAAATACATTTTTTTTTATTTACCAACTTTCTGTTAGTGTTTATATAAAAACAAACCATTGAGAATGCCTGTTTTTCTTACCCATGTTTGTCCTTGTAATGAGCAGCCAGACTCCACATTGTTTGATATTTGCTGAGGGCTTAAGCCTTCCCCTCTCTCTCCCCTTGTGTCCCCACCTGAACAGGCTGAGGACAAAGTCCTGGGCTCCCTCCTCTGTCACCATCACATTCCACCACACAAGCCCCTGCCTGTGAGCAGACTCCTGCCCTGGCCCCGCCCTGACAAGGATGCTTTGCTGGAACAGCTTTAGTCAGGCTCCTGAGCCTCCTCCCAGGCCTACCTGTGCACCTGCTTGTAAAATCCAGCTTTAGCAGGAACCCTGAAGCCAGGTGAACCAGAATCCCCACCCTCCTATCTCATCCTCTTCCATATCTGATCAGGTTCCCCCTCCTGCACCATCAGGGGATATTTGATCACCCAGGCCTGTCTGCAGTAAGAATCCTGTTAGGTCGGTTTAGTAGGAATCCCCAACCCCCTGATTTTTCTCTTCCTAATTTGCCATGCACTGACCCCCACCTGCTCTCTGGCCGTGAATTCCCACTTGTCCTTGCTGTACTCAGAGTTGGAGCCCAATCTTATTCCCCTGACTGTGAACTCCCACCACAAGGGTCTATTATATTGCAGTGGTTCTGATAAAATCTGCCTTACCATCTTTGACAAGTGGCACTGAATATTTTTTCTGTAGTACCCTCCAGCCATAAAATCCTGGGCCATTTTTTTTTCTTTTCTTTTTTTTATTACTCAAGCCATTTCAGAGCTGCATGAGAGCCCCACCCCCCTGCAACACCCCCTCTCCCATACTTCAATTATATTAGTCATAAAAGCCTTTTCCTAACCTCTGTGTGTGGGGGTCACCTTGCAGGTGACCATAACAGTTGGTCATGTCCCAACGTGACCACCCCCCATGGGTCTGTCTTCTCTTGCTCTGACTTGCTCACCAGCTCTGCTGCCTGATGGCGGCCCGCACTGCGGTCTACAGGGTGCTGTGAGCTGTGAGCTGTGCTGCCCCTTGTGGCAGTGTTGACCCTACCAAGCCCCAGTTCTATGTGCAGTCAACCAGAGTGGGCAGTTTCAAGAATTTCCAGGCATTTGGGAACAGGCGTGTGGAATTGGGGCCCTCTCTCAAGTACTGGGTTGTTGCCTTTGCTGGGATTTATCTGTGTGTTAGAGTGCAGCTGTGACAGAGGCTGGGTTGGCCCGGACATACCCTGGAGGTGGGGGTGGGAGAGGGTGACTACACCCGGTGCAAGAAGTGGCCCATGGGGTGGTCACTCCTGAAAGAGCAGTTAATTTAAAAACTCCCCAGATTCCTTCAGCGCCTCTGCTGCTGCTACCCCTGCCTCTACTGCAGCCCAGACCTCAGGGTTAAGGGGACAACACCCGTGGCCTCACTGTGGCACAACCAAGGGATCAGGTCTAACCTGACTACAACTTAGGTCCTTATACTCTATAAATCAACCCGTTGTCATGGGGCTGGCTTCTAACTTGATGACACTGATTTGAGGCCCTTGGAGGAAAACGTATACAAAGACGAGTGTAAAGAAGACACCCTCCCCGAAATATATTTAGGGACTGAAAACAAAGCAAAACAGAGAAGGACAGTAGGGAGGGAACAAGAAAAAAAATACTGAAATGAAGGTCCATATTTGATCAAAGTTAAAATCCAAAAGCTACTCCAAGAATTACACAGCAGAAAAGATCAAGGGGCACTGTTTGGTTTGGGGGCCTCTATAACATGGGTTCTGAATAATTTTGTCATCTGTTGTAATGTATAAACCCTCATGCAAATAATCAATTCTAGGTCTCAAATTATAGTTTAATTGGGCTCATACTAAATGTAAACAAGGTACCCCTGGTAATGCTAGGGGGATTACTACATATATAATAGGGGATAAATGTCTCACTTTAACCCTCAGACAACTATTCTCTTGCCTGAATTACGCTTGGTCTTAGCATCCATTGTACTGAATTATACCCTAGTGAACAGGGAAGCTCTGAACCAATGATTCGTAAGCTAAAGTTAAGTCTTTACCACTTCCAAATTGGCTTCACAGAAAGGGACCCCACAGCCCTTACTCCCCTCCCCCACCCCATCTTAATTACATGGTATGGCTCAATGTATATTAAATAGGGCCTTGAAAGATTGAAAACAATCATACAAAATGTATTTAGTGAAGAGGTGATTATCCCCAGTGCTTCTGTTTTTAACAGCTGAATTTGGCCTGTTCTTAAACCTGGAAAGAAGGAATGACACCTCACAGTGGATTACCACACCCTGGAGGCTGTGGTCACACAAAATAAGCCCCTATCCACAGCACCCTTTACTTCTGATTTTGTGAATTTGAATCTTTTCTCTTTTTTCTTAGTCTAGCTAAAGGTTTGTCAATTGGTTTATATTTTCAAACAACCAACTCTTAGTTTCTTTGAGCAGTTAGTTTTGTACTTTCATATATTTTTCTTATAATGGTCGTTCTCCAGATGATGAAGTTTCCCTGTATTCCTAGTTTGCTGTCATAAATGGATTTGGGATTTTGTCAAATGCTTTTTTACATTTTCATTTTCTTCTTTTTTAATCCTGATATGAATAATTTCTGTCACTTCTCTTTCTCAGCACTCATGTTTGGTGAAATTTCATGTTTCTCAATTTTGTTTCAAGGTGGAGCAGAAGTACATTGACCACTGAACCGTAAAGGTGCCTTAAAACTGAAAACTGAAGCAGGCAAGTTCATTGAACAAAACAAAATTTATTATAGGGTAATTTACTTATAGGAAGATTGGGTGGGAGCAGAAAAGATGACCCAGAAGTCTGCAGATTATTCTCTGCTACTAGACAGTTGTTACAGTAAATATTTTATAGTATCGCTGAACTGCTACTGATTGACAAGACATAGGGAGAAAGAATGCAGTATGAGGCAGGAACCATACCTCCTAGTGGTTTTATGATTGATAATTGCCTAGCATTGACACCAACCCCTAGTTTGATATTTGTCTTGGTTGCTGTGCCATTCTGGCTGTTCCCTGACAGCAATCTTCATAGTTACATTGTGTAATCTTATAGGACACAGTTAATTATTAATTATAAGGCTTTAGAACTGACTGAGTCTAGTTAGGTCAGAGTTCTCAGCATGGAAAAATAAAAGCAGGGATATAAAGATGGAGTCAGTTTTGTTCACATCAATATCTATACATAATTTCATTAATCTTTTCAAGGAACCAGCTTTTGGTTGTGTTGATTTTTCTCAGTTGATTTCTCCTAATTTCATTGATTACTTATCTAATTTCTGTTTTTCTTCTTGTGCTTCCTTGTGGTTTAATGTGCTTTTTTCTACTTTTGTCCGGTAGTCTTACATCATTGATTATAGATCTCTTTTTTTAAGTGTATGCTTCAATGCTATGAGTTTCCCTCTAGGGACTGTTCTCACTGCATCCCACAAATTTTGGAAAATTGTATTTTCATTTACATTTATTACAAAATAACTTTTAATTTTTCTTGAGACTTCTTTGATTCATGAGTTATTTGGAGTGTGTTGTTTAATCTCCTAGTGTTTAAGTGTTTTCCTATATCTTTCTGATATTGATTTCTAGATTAATGCATTTGTGGTCTGAGAGCATATTCAGTATGATTTCTATACTTTCAAACGTGTTAAGGTGTTCTTTCTTCACGAATTTCTCATGTGAACTTGAGAAGGATGTGTATTCTCCTGTTTGATGAAGTATTCCACCATTTTCAATTAAATCCAATTGTTTGATGGCAGTGTTCAGTTCAACTGTGGCTTTTCTGATTTTCGTCCTGTCGGAACTGTTAATGACTAATAGAGGATGTTGAAGTCTCCAGTATAACAGTGGATTCATCAGTTTCTCCTTGCAGTTTTATCTATTTCCCCTGGTGCATTTTCCCGCTGTATTGTTATGCATGTGAGCACGAAAGAATGCTGTATCTCCTTGGGTAGTTGACCCCTTTATCATTCTGCAAAGCCTCTATTTATCCCTGCGCTTAGTCTGAAATTAATATAGATATGCCAGCTAACTTTCAATGTTAACATGGTATATCTTTTTCTATCCATAGTCTTAATCTGTCTTTAGTGTTAATGTGGCTTTATTACAGACAACATGAAATTGGGTGTTGTTATTTTTTATCCACTATGATAATATCTGTCTTTCAATTGTTGTATTTAGAGCATTCACTTTTAAAGTGATTATTGATATAGTTGGATTAATACGACCATAATTTTTCGTGTTTTCTGTTTGTTGTTCTTTATTTCTCATTTATCTTCTACCTTTTTGTCTGGCTTCTCTGGCTTTGAGCACTTCAACTGATTCCACTTTTTCTCCTCTCTTAGCATATCAATTGTACTTCTTTATTTAGTTTTTTGTTGGTTGCGCTTGAATTTGCAATGTGTAGTTACAGTCAACCCAAGTCCTCTTTGAAATAACACTAAACCATTTCATCGATTATGTAAATTCCTCACAACAGGGTTTTCCCAATTCCTCCCTCCCCTGAGCCTTATAATATTGCTGTCATTCACTTCACTTATCCATAATCTATTGTAGAATTACTGAACACATTGTTGCTAGTATTATTTTGAAGAAAGTGTTATCTGTCAGATTAATAAAGAATTTTTGAGTGATTTCATTTTCCCTTCATTGATCCCTTCTCAAACGCTCTCCCTTTCTTCATCATTTTTCTTCCTTCTGAAGAATTTCCTTAACCTTTTATATAAAGCAGGTGTACTGGTGACAAATTCCCTCACTGTTTGTCTCAGAAAGTCTTTATTTCTCCCTCACTTTTGAAGGATAATTTTGCTCAACAGAGAAGTTAGGTCATTTTTCTCTATCAACGGTTTAAATATTTTATTCCACAAATGGTGCAGCCACTTGGAAAACAGTCTAGCAGTTCCTCAAAACTCAAACCTAGAATTACCATGTGACCCATCAGTTCCTTTTCTAGGTATGTATGGGTAAATATATAAACAAAATGTGTTTTATCTATACAAGGGTGTATTGTTTGGCCCTGAAAATGAATGAATATTGGTATATGTTCCAGCATGGATGTCTTTTGAAAAAATTATGCTGAATTAGTGAATGAAGTCAATCACAAAGACCATATATTATACAATTGATTCATTTGAGAGCCCAATTAAGGTAATGCATAGAGACAGAAAGGAGATTCGGGGTTCCTAAGGCTGGGAATTGTATTGGGTCTTTGGAAAAGTCATGATGCATGTTTGCAGCAGATGGCACTAGTTCATTTTTGGAAGTATTAAAGTCATTCGCATCTATGTTATTGCTATGTCATTTGACAGCTGACAATTCTAGCTTCATTCTAAAAAAAATTGAGCAATTTGGTTGAGTTTTGGAGATTTTACAATAAGTTGAAGATGGAAGACCAAATTGTGCATTTTTCCATATTTTACTGTTTTACTTCCATAAAGAGAAGAACGCACGTCAAGCTTGTGAAAAGTTGCATAAAGTTTATGGTGACAATACTCTACAAGAACATCAGTGCCAACGATGGTTTACAAAATTCTGTGCTGGTGATTTTGATCTCAATGATGCTCCTCAGTCAGGGAGGTCCACCGAGGTTGATGACGACAAAATAAAGGCATTGATCGAGTCAAACCCATGTTACACGACACGAGAGATGGCAGAAACATTGAACATCCATCATTCAAGCGTTCACGACCACCTGAAGAAGCTGGGATACTTATAAGCAAGCTCAATATTTGGGTTCCGCATGAACTCAAAGAAGTTCATTTGACGGTGCGTATAAACATCTGCAATATGCTCATTAAGCGTGAGGAAAACAATCCTTTTTTGAAGCGACTGATAACTGGTGATGAGAAGTGGATTGTTTACAACAATGTGGTGCACAAATGGTCTTGGTCCTGACATGATGATTCACCTCAAACGACATCGAAAGCAGACATTCATCAGAGGAAGGTTATGCTCTCAGTGTGGTGGGATTTTAAAGGTGTCATGTTTTTCGAGCTCCTACCAAGGAACCAAACAATCAATTTGAATGAGTACTGTTGGCAATTGGACAATTTGAACGAATTCATCATCCAGAAACATCCAAAGGTTGTTAATCGTAAAGGAGTTGTGTTCCATTGCGACAACGCGAGACCACACACAAGTTTGATCACCCGTCAAAAATTATTGGAGCTTGGATGGGATGTGTTGCCACACCCACCATACTCACCTGACCTTGCACCATCAGACTTCCACTTGTTTCACTCTCTTCAAAACTCCTTGCGTGGTATAACGTTGAATTCAGATGAGGCTGTAAAATCAGCAACTTGTTCAGTTTTTCACAAATAAAGACAGGTCCTTCTATGAATGAGGAATTATGAAGCTCACTGAAGGATGGCAAAAGATTATCGAACAAAATGGGCAATATATCACTGATTGATCTTTGTTCTTTAAAAAACAGACAAAATACGTCATGACTTTTCCAACAACCCAATAGTATCATATCATCTGTAAATAGTGACAGTTTTCTTCCTTTTCAACTTGGATGTCTTTTATTTCTTTCCCCTGTTTGATTGCTGTGGCTAGGACTTCCAATATTATGTTGAATAAAAGTGGTGAAAGTGGGCAACTTTGTCCTGTTTCTGATCTTAGTAGAAAAGCTCTTAGTTTTTCATCGTTGAGTATGTTAGCTGTGGGTGTTACATATATAGCCTTTTTCATGTTGATATATGTTCCCTGTCTTGCCACTTTGTTGTGAGTTTTTATCATTAATGGATTTTGTCAAATGCTTTTTCCACATCTATTGAGGTGATCATAGATATTTATTCCTTGTTTTGTTGTTGTTGTTTGTTTGTGTGGTTTCTTTTTAACTTCAGGAACAGTTGTTGTTTTTTTCGCCCTCCTCTCCCCACACCTCCGAGCCATTTTTCTCAGTCTAGTTGTGGAGGATGCCGCTCACTGGCTAAGCATTGTACTCTACCTGGCTGAGGCAGTCGGTTGCTGGCCCTCAGCCAGCCACTCACAGCAGCTCAGGGCAGCTCTCGCCAGCTACCAGCCACTCACGCTTGCTACTGGCCACTCACGGCAGCTCACAGTAGCTCATGGCAGCCCACGGTGTCCGCTGGCCACTCACGGCAGCCCAGCTCTAGGTAGATCCGTTGTTTACAATCTTAGCTGTAGAGGGCACAGCTCACTGGTGCAGCTTACTGGCGCAGCTTACTGGCCCGTGTGGGAATTGAACTGGCAGCCCTGTTGTTCAGAGCTCGCACTCTTACCAACTGAGCTATCTGGCCACCTCTCATTTTGTTAATGCAATGTATCACACTGATTGATTTTAGTATATTGAACAACCCTTGTATCCATGGAGTAAATTCCACTTGATCATAGTAAGAGCCTTTTATTGTATTGTTGACTTTAGTGTGTTGAAATTTTGTTTAGCTTTTTTGCATCTATGTTCATCAGAGATATTAATCCTTAATTATCTGTGTAGTGTCTTTGTTTGGTTTTGGTATCAGGGTAATGCTGGCTGGATAGAAGGAGTGTAGAAGCATTCCTTTCTCTTCCATTTTTTGAAATAGTTTGAGAAATACAGGTATTTGTTCTTCTTTAAGTGTTCGGTAGAATTCACCTGGGAATCTGTCTGGTCCTGGGCTTTTGTTTGTTGAGAGGTCTTTGATTCATGATTTAATTTCATTACTAGTAATTGATATGTTCCGATTTACTGTTTCTTCCTGATTTACTCCTGGAAGATTGTATGTTTCTAGGAATTGATCCATCTTTTGTAGGTTGTCCATTTTGTTGGCGTATTATATTTGTAGTATTCACTGACTATCCTTTGTATTTCTTTGATGTCAGTTGTGACTTCTCTTTCATTTCTGATTTTATTTATTTGGGCCCTGTTTACTTATTTTTTTTCTTGATGAATGTGTCTAAGAGTTTATCATTTTTGTCTATATTTTTAAAGAACCAGCTCTTTTATTGATTTTTCTATTTTTTTGTCTTTGTTTCTTTTATTTCCACTGTGATCTTTATTCTTTATGTTTTTTTTTTTAACTAACTTTGGACTTTGTTTGTTCTTTATCTAGTTCCTTTAGGTATAAGGTTAGATTGTTCATTTGAGATTTTTCTTGTTTCTTGAAGTAGACTGATATTTTCTATGATTTCTTTGTTAATTAATTGATTGTTTAGTAGCATGTTGTTTAGCCTTTACATGTTGTGTTTTTTCCAGTTTTCTTCTTGTAATTGATTTCTAGTTTCATACTGTTGTGGTCACAAAGTTACTTAGTATGAATTCCATCTTTTAAAATTTATTGAGAGCTTGTGTGTGTGTGTGTGTGTGTGTGTGTGTGTGTGTGTGTGTGTGTGTTCGTTCTAACATGTGATCTGTCCTGGAGAATGTTTTATGTGCACTTGAAAAGAATGTGTATTCTGTTGTCTTTGGACATAATGTTCTGCAGATAAGTATTATAAGTTCATCTGTTCTAATGTGTCCATGTTTGGTAATGTAAGGCCATTGTTTCCTTGTTGGTGTTGTCTGTATGATGTATCCATTGATGTAAGTGGTCTGTAAAATCACCTACTATTATTGTAATGCTCTCAATCTCTACCTTTATGTCTGTTAATATTAGCTTTATGTATTTAGGTGCTCCTATGTTGGAGGCATACATGTTTACCAGTGTTATATTTTCTTGTTGGATTAATCCCTTTCTTATTATATAATGTTCTTTTTTTGGCTATTGTTACACTGTGTTTTAAAGTCTTTTTTATATATGTTGCTACACCTGTTTTCATTTCCATTTGTATGAAATATCTTTTTCTATCTGGACAGTTTCATTCTCTGTGTGTCTTTAGATCTGAAGTAAGTCTTTATAGGCAGCATATGTATGGTGTCTTGTTTTTTTGGGGTTTTTTTACTTCATTCAGATACCATATGTTTTTTGATCGGAGCATTTGGTCCAGTTACCTTTAAAGTAATTGTTGATAGGCCTGTACTTATTGCCATTTAATTAATTGTTTCTGGTTATTTTTGTAGATCTTCTCTGTTCGTTCCTTCTTTTGGTGCTCTTTTCTTGTGCACTGGTGATTTTCTTTAGTATTATGTTTGGTTTCATTTTAGTTTTTGTGTATCATAAGTTTATGGTTTTTGGTTGCCATGAGGTTCATATATAATGGCCTACGTTTACAGTGGTATATTTTAAGTTGTTAGTTGGTTAACTTTGAACACATTCTAAAAACATTACATTTTCCACTCATCCCCCCTTATTTTATATTTTGGATGTTATATTTTACATATTTGGTTATGTGTGTCCCTTAATTATTCTACATGTACATGATTTCATTGTTTTTGTCTTTTAACCATCATACTAGCTTTAAAATTAGTTCATCTACTTTTACTAAATGTTTGTCTTTACCAGTGAGATTTTCTTCTTTCCTATAAATTTCTTATATTTTCAGTTCTGGTCTTTTCTTTTTCATATTAAAGAAGTCCCTTTAGCATTTCTTTGAGTGCCAGTTTAGTGGTGATAAACTTTTACTTTTTGTTTGGGAAACTGTTTTTTAAAATTCAGAACAATAACCTTGCTGGGAAAGTTATTCTTAGTTGTACGATTTTTCCCTTTCATCGCTTTGCTATATCATGCTATTCCATTCTGGCCTGCAAAGTTTCTGCTGAAAGATCAGCTGATAGTCATATGGATGTTCCTCTGTATGTATCTAACTGCTTTTCTCTTGCGTTTTTTTTTTTTTTTTAATTGGGGAATTGGGGGAAGGGGAACAGACAAGTTGCTGTCGTTTTGGTCTTCAGTCTAGTTGTGGAGGACGTTGCTTCACTGGCCCAAGTTGGCACCATCATTGCGCTCTTCCCGGCGAGGCAGATCAGTCGCCGGCTTCTGGACGGGCACTCACTGCGGCTGCTGGCCGCTCACGCTGGCTGCTGGCCACACACGGTAGCCCATGGCAACCCACTGCAGCAGGGGCTGCAGCCTACGCCGTCGCTGGCGACTCACGGCAGCCCAGCTCCAGGTCGAGCTGTTGTTCAGCATCTTAGCTGTGGAGGGCAGTGTCACTGGCCCTCATATGTGGGATCCGAACCGGGGCCCTCTGGCATCCCAAGCCAGTTCTTAACCATCGCGCCACTCGGCCGACCCGTCTCTTGCGTCTTTTAAGATTCTGTTTTTATCTCTAACTTTTGGCGTTCGGTAATGTCTCTTGGTGTGGGTCTCTTTGGATTCCTCTGTTTTGGGCCTCTTTGTGCTTCTTGACTTGGATGCCTGTGGCCTTTACCATTTTAGGGAAGTTTTCTTCCATTATTTTTTCAAAAAGGTTTCCTGTCCCTTTCTCTCTCTCTTCTCCTGGAACCTCTATGATGTAAATGTTAGTGTAGTTCATGTTGTCCCAGAGGTCCCTTAAACTATTCTCATTTTTTAAAAATTCTTTTATCTTTTTGTTGTTCCAGTTGGATGATTTCCACTATCTTGTCTTGCAGGTTGCTGATTTGTTTTTCTGCATCATCTAATCTGTTGTTGATTCCCTCTAGTATATTTTTCATTTCAGTTTATATTCTTCAGTTCTGATTGTTTTATTTTCTATATTTTCCATCTCTTTGTTGAAGTTCTCACTGAGTTCATCCATTCTTCTCCAATTTTGTTGAGTATGTTTGTAACCATTGCATTGAACTTTATCTAGTAGATTGCTTATCTCTGTTTCATTTGGTTCTTATCCTGTTCTCTCATTTGAAACATATACCGTTGTCTCCTAATTTTGCCTAACTCTCTGTGTTTGTTTCTATGTATTAGTTAGATCACCTAGTCTTCTGGTCCTGAAAGAGCAGACTTATGTAGAATGTATCTTGTTAGGCCTTGTGGCACAATTCCTTCTGGTAACCAGGGTGCTCCAGGGTGTCTCCTGTGTGGGTTGCGTGGGCCCTCCTGTGGTACTTGGGCTATGTTTGTAGGCACATCTGGTTGGGGTTGTCCCTCAGGCGGACTGGCTACAGAGACCTGCCATGACTGCTATGGATGATCTGGTGTGCAGGGATTGGCCTCACAGAGCGGGAGCCGGGTTTTAGGAGTTCTGGTGCTGGCTCAGGCTGCCTGTGGGTGTGTCTCTGATGTCGTGTAAGTGGCTCTGGTGCTGGTTGAAGCCGGCTACTATGTGCCAGATCTGGAGCTGCTTAGGAGGGACTGTGATGCGAGAGGAGTTTGGTTGTCGTTTTTACCTGGGTTAGAGATACTTGGGAGAGTTGCGGTGTTAGCTGGGGCAACCGCCACGTGTGGTGGAGGTGGATCTACCTTTGGGAGCAAGAGTATTGCAATGGGTACTTTTTAAAATGGTCTTTGGTCAATGTCTCTGCTGCAACATATCTGTAGAGTAAAACTGTGACAGAGGCCATGGTTGTCCTGAGAGTAGGAGATGGGTCTTAATGGAGTACGAGGAAGATTACTGAGTTTTGCCATGTATAATGTGCACTTTTTTGCCCAAATTTGTGAGGGGGAAAAAATAAAGATACGCATTATACATGGGTAGTACTAATTCCTTATCTATATAAATGTTTTTAATTCTTTTATTTATGCTTATGAGTTAAAAGTGTAACTCTAGAAATCAATAATGATATCCGTATACAAAATAATACCCTGGAATACTATAATCAGTTTTGTTGAACTTACGGTGAACTTGCAACAATAAAGAGTTCTTGGCCTTCTATGATGCATAAATATCTTAAATTTGTTACTGGTACATAAAATTTCTTGTACCTTGTGTCCTTGTGTTTTATAATTATTTATTACATAAAATTTCTTGTACCATAATATGCTAAAAAAAATAAATACTAAAATTTCTTTATAATACAAAAAAACAAGTACCTAAATGTAAACAAGTAGAAATTTGAATTAAAATGAAAGATTTTTTTCCCCTGAAAGTTTGGGCTAAAAACATGAGTGTGCATTATACACAGCAAAATACGGTATATTCTGGTAATGAAGTGTGCCCATCAGGTGATCACTCCTTAAACAGCAGTTATTTCAGGGAAAGAGAGAAAAAGAAGAGACAGGGAAAGGTAGCCAGTAGAACGCAGGCTAGTAAGACAACTGTTCTAATACCAGAGAGCCCACCAGGACCCTAAGCACATCTGCTTTTACTGGCTCTGCCTCTACTGCTACAAAAATCCGATTATTGGGGACAACGTTCATATCCTCACTGTGGCACAGCAAAGGGATAGTTCAAACCAGACTTAAGCCCAAGTTCCTTAAATTTATATAGCAACCATTTCCATGATGGAGATGTCTAATTCTCATGGAGCTGATTTGACACCCCTGGAGGAATAAATTTATAAGTACCAGGTTAGAAAGGACACTCACTACCCTGAGGTTTTTCTGGGGACCTAAGATGCAAAACATGGAAGGACACAAGAGAGGGAAGAAGAGAAATTAGATATTGTAAAAAGGTCACAATTTGACCTAATTGAAAATCCAAGGTATACTAATAGAATTTACATAACAAAAAAAGATAAAAGGGTGCTTCTTGGCTTTTGAGCCTCCAAAGCACATTTTGAATTAATGTTACCACCTCCTGTAACACAGTAATTCACAAACCATCATGCAGTTACTCAATGCTAGGTTAAATTACATTTGTACCTGGGATGACAGTAAATTGAAATACCCTATGATCCTAGGGGAATGACTGAAATAATATACAGGACAAACTTGTTTGGTGTACTTCACTTTAACCATGAGAACTCTTTTCCTTGCCTAATGGTTATAACATTATCCTAAAATATCCCCAGTGGCAGGAAAGCCCTGAACAAATAATTCACACATTTAAATTAAATCAAGTTTTTGCCTCTTCTAGATTGGATTCACAGAATTGGAATTATGATTTTTTTTTATTCCTTAGTAAAAGTATGTAATATGGCCTGGTATAAATTAAACAGGGCCTTCAAGGATTGAAAACTGTTATACGAACCTTTTTAGGAAGAAGAGAATAGATGATCTCCAGTTATCATTTGAAAAGCTGGATTTGACCTGTTCTTAAACCTGGAAAGACTGAATGCCACCTCACACTGGATTATCACAACCTTGAGGCTGTGGTCACACCAAAAATATTCTTATACCCAGTCCCCAACGTTTTGGAAATTACTGCCTCCATCCACTCAGTAACTGTACACATTCCGCTCTCATAGATTTGGCTAATTCTGGTCTGTTCAGTGCCTGTGTCTAGCAGCCTCTCACCTGCAGTTGGCCTTCACCTCTGAAGGGACATGACACACCTTTACCTGGTTCCCCTCAGGGAACCTCAGCACCATTACCACCGCACACAGTCTCTCCGGGCAGGACCTGAGCTGCATTTACCTTGCTCTAAGAGGACAGGTATGACATGACATTCATGACGTTCTCCTTTGTGGACATTTATTTGGCATTTAGGACATACATGTATTGAGAAAAGTGGCTCACAATAAGTGGACAGACCGTTGCCTGAAACATGAGGCCCTGATGCCTTGGTTCCTTTTTTCAAAATTGCTTTAATAAACAAAATAACACAACCTTCCTGACACCATGAAGAAATAGCGGTAGTAGATTCTTTTGTGTTTGGGAGGCAACGTATTTTTTGTTTACAAATATACTTGAGCCCACTTATGCCATTACTTGCAAACGGCCCCACCTTGAATGGGCACCCCTAACATAAAAGGCTCTAGACTGTTTCAACTGCCATATAGCAGGCACACCCAGTAGTGTCCTCAGAGACTCTTTCACTTTAAGGCTTCAGAGACCACCTCTCACACCTCCTGCGGTTACTCATAATGGCCTTCCGATGTAACGTCTGTCTCATTCTTTTCTTTATTTGGCCAGTTGTTTATCAATTATATTAATCTTGTCAAATAACTAGCTTTTATTGTTTTAATTTTCTTCATTGATTTCTCCCAATTACCTTGATTTCTTTTGTAATTTTTATTATTTCTTTAATTCTGCTTAATTAGCTCTTTTTGTTATTTCATAATTGGATGCTTACATTAATGATTATAGGTCATTCTTTTTTTCTAGTGTATTTGTTCAATGGCATCAATTGCCCTTGGGGCATTGCTGTTGCTGCAGCTCACAACTTTTGTTTGATAGGTTGTATTTTTACTTCATGAAGTTAAAAATAATTTTTTATTTTTCTTGAGACTTTTTCAATTCCACGTCGTCTTTAGGAGTGTGTTGTTGAATGTCCACATATTTGGGGTTTATCCAAGTATCTGTTATTGATTTCTAGATTAATGCCTGTGTGGTGTGAGAGCATATTTTGTATGAAGCCTATTCTTTCAAAATTTTTAAGGGATGTTTTTTGTCCCAGAATGTGTTCTGTGTTGGTGAAGGTTCCATGTGAACTTAAGAAGAATGTGTATTCTGTACTTTTTTCATGAAGTATTTCATAGATTACAATTAAATCCTGTTGTTACATGGAGCTGTTGAGTTCTTCTCTGTCCTTGGTGATTTTATGCCTGCTGGAATTTATAATCTGTGATAAGGGGTATTGAAGACTACAACAATAGTAGTGGATTCATCTGTTTCTTTTTGCATTCACTCAGTTGTACTTCACATATTTTGCTTCTCTGTTGTTATGCACATACACATGAAGGATTGCTGTGTCTTCTTGGAGAATGGCCCTCTTTATTATTTTTAATTTAAATTGATGTTATTTTAAACAAACTGTCACCTGTTATATGAATTATAATAAGAAATGTAAAAGATATTTTATGTTCATTTAGTCTTTCTCTAATTTACCACCTTCATCATTTAGATTATAATTATGAATTATTGATCATTTCTTTTAAAGTAGGTGTACTCATGACAAATTCCATCAATTTTTGTCTCTGAATGAATGTCTTTTATTTTTGAAGGATAATTTTGCTAACACAGAATTCTAGGAGATTGGGTTCTTCTTTTTAAAAGTATTTCACTTTTTTTTTTTTGCATGATTTCAGAAAGAAATTTGATTTAATTGTAATCTTTGTTTTTTGATAAGTAAGATGTTTTCCCCTCTGGTTTCCTTCAGTATATTCTCTTTGTCTTTGATTTTCATCTATTTGAATATGAGATACTTGGTTGTGGACTTTTGTTGTTTTTCATGTTTAGCTTTATGTGATTTTCCTTGATTGATAGTTTGCCATCTATCATTAATTTTAGGAAAATCTCAGTGATTGTTACTTCTCTGATTTTATTCTGCTTTTTTCTTTGCCTTCAGGAATTCCCATCAGATCTGTGTAAAGCAGGTTGTCCTGGGGTTCATGGATATTGTGTTCTGTCTTTTTTATTCTTTTTTGTCTTATCAATAGACTACTGAAGTACGTAGATTTTTTTTTTTTGAGTATAGGCCATACTAGGAACAGTATGCCCCTGGTATTTGGGGCATTTTCCACAACGCTGTATTTATTATCTCTTTGCCAATTTTGGAAACACTGGGTTATCCAGTGACCTAAATGCTCTGATAGATCCAAGAAAAGAAGTTCACAATTTTTTTCACTCTTTTTCTAGTGAGGTCGGGGATGACAGCTTCTAAGTTACTTAAATGCCAGACCAGACACCAGAAGTTTCTGACTTAATTTTCCCATCATTGACTGATGACAGCTTTTAAGTTTCATCCCTCCTCCTTCCCCTTGTGCCGCACATATGTACAAGGTGATAAGAAAGCCTTACTGTTCCCTCATTTGGGGTAGGAAGTGGTCGAATATATATGCAAGCTCCCACTCTTGTGTGTGAACTCTCATCCTAGCCCATCCACTAACCTCAATAAAAAAACAAATCCGTACACCTTTCCTTCCTCTCTCAGGCTATTTCATGGCTGCTTGAGAGGCCTGCCTTTCTCTCCCCAGAGACCTCTGTTATGGAATCAATAACCCCTTTTATATGTGATCAAACAATACAGTGAATGTTTAAATTTAAAAAATAATTTATTACAGTAGAAGACATGTTGTCATTAATCCCCCTCAAAATACTCTCCCTTGCTTCAAACACACTTATCGCATCATTCTTGCCACTCTCTGAAGCAGTTGTGGAAGTCCTGTTTTGTGAGTGTCATTAGTTGTGCTGTCGTGGCTACCTTGATGTCCTGAATCATTTTGACTGTGGGGAAGAGCCAGAAGTCTCACGGTGCCAGATCCAGTGAATAAAGTGGATGAGGACACACTATAATGTTTTTATTTGACAGAAATTGCTGTACCAGAAGCGATGTGTGACACAGAGCATTGTCAGGATGGAGGATGATTTACTTCACATTTTAAAACACACCTCTTAACTGTAGCTTACACCGACCCAATGCACCAAACAAGTTGAAACATCACACACTGTTACTAAAGTTCCACACACCGCTTCCTGTATTGAAGATCCCTGCCGTTCCTTTGTTTTGTTTATTTTGTTGTTGTTTTTTAGCTGAGCCATCCTGCCACCTGTTGGCAGCTCAGCAGCAGCTCAGCTCGTCCGTGAATTGAACCGGCGACCCTGTTGCTCAGAGCTTGCACTCTTGAATGAGCTCTTAACCAACTGAGCTACTCGGCCAGCCCTCCCTGCCTATCTTTTGGATGGCACTTGGCAGCAGCATTCACCATATTTTGTGATCACAATGGAAAGGCTCCATGTCACACATCGCTTCTGGTCCAGTAATTTCTGTCAAATAAAAAACATTACGAACGTGGCTCCGTAGCTCAGGGGTTAGAGCACTGTTCTTGTAAAAAACATTACGGTGTATCCTCATCCACCTTATTCACTGGATTTTTAGCACTGTGTGACTTCTGGCTCTTCCCCAAAGTCAAAATAATGATGAAAGGTAAACGTTTTGAGTTGATTCTGGACATCAAATCAGCCACAACAGCACAACTAAAGACGCTCATGAAAAAGGACTTACAGAATTGCTTTAGAAAGTGGAAGGATGATAAGTGTGTTTGAAGTGAGGGTATTTTGAGGGGGATTAATGGCAATGTGTCTTTTACTGTAATATATATTTGTTTAATTTAAACATTCACTGTATTTTTTGAGCACACCTTTGTACCCTAGTGTGTGGTGTCATTAGCTGAGGGATTACCACATTCAAGAGCTGAGCGCTCATGCTCCTTTACTCCATGGGGGAGCTTTGAAATGACAGAAGAAGGGAAGGCAGACTAGGGTGTCTGGCAGGAAAAGTTCCTCCTGACTGGGGAATGAAGATGTTATGTTCTGTTGAAGGGAAGCACTGCCGACATCTTAGGTATTTTATAATCATGAGCAAATTTATCACTGAACCATTGTGGATGTCAGTGAGCTCTTGCAGTCTACAGCTTTTAACCTGTTCCTCAGTGTCAGCAGGGCTCAGGATAGACTGTTATCATTCTGCTGGAAAGAACACTTCACGCTTATTATTATCTCAGTGTGTGTGTCTGTGTGTGCCAAAAGTTGGCAGGAAGCAGCCGTGAGGCACCTAATTAGTAGGATTTTGGGACCTAAGTTGTCATGCCTTCTTCCTTGTATATGAGCTCTAACTTCCAAATAACTTTCTAGACCATATAATTGTATAGAGAGAGAAAGGAAGAATTGAGTCTGTGATAAATATTACACAAGATAAAAGCAGTGCTTCCCCACAAGAATATTTTCATTCAGCCAGCTGCATCTGATTACAGGCATACCTCAGAGATATTGCGGGTTTGGCTCTCGAGCACTAGTAAAACGAACATAATCAATACATAAAATCACACAAATTTTTTGGTTTTCCAGTGTATAAAGAAGTTACATTCATACTGCAATCTATTAGATGTGCTGTAACATTATGTCTAAATGATTAGTGTACAGATCTTAATTTTTAAAGTACAGTAAATCCTTGGATTGTGAATAACTTGGTTTGCGAGTGTTCTGCAAGATGAGCAAACATTTCTAATACGTTTTAACGTGGTAAACAAGCGATGTCTTGCAATACAAGTAGTTTATTTCCGGAACAAATTATGCTCACAAACCAAGGTATTACTGTACTGTTAAAAATACTAATCATTGGGGTCAGCCAAGTGGTGCGATGGTTAAGAACTGGCTTGGGACGCCAGAGGGCCCCGGTTCAGATCCCACATATGAGGGCCAGTGACACTGCCCTCCACAGCTAAG
>NW_017731648.1:1977135-1982915 GCF_001890085.2 Hipposideros armiger | reverse complement strand
CCTCCTGGCCCGTGTCACCTCCCTAACTGGACACAGATGTCCAATACTGCCCTCCACACAGCTCCCTGGGAATGAAACCAGGGCACCTGCTTTGACGAGACAGAGCTGAACTCTGATCTGTTTTTATCTGACCAGCTCTGTGTCCTGGAAAAGCCACTGTGCCCCTCAGGGCTTCCCTGTCTCCCAAACTACCCAGTGAGATGACGCCAGAAACTACTTCCTAAGGATGTCGACAGGTGTATATGACATAAAGCCTACACCACCTGTGGGATGGTGGCACATGTGTCTGATGCAAAAGCTCAGAGATGGAAGAATTACAAGGTGTGAGAACTTCATATGGAATTTTCACTTCTCCTGCAAAGGTGGATACAACCCTTCATACTCATTTTCTGAAGCAAGATTCCCAAACTCATGTTGTCACAGAAAAAAATGTAACAGACCTATTTCTTTTGTGAATATGAATGCAAAAATCCCCAATAAATACTAGCAAACATGATGCAGGAAAATATTCAAAGAATTATACATCATGATCAAGTGGGATCTATTTCACAGTTAACATTTCAAAATCCATTAATGTAATAAATGAGATTAGTAAAGAACAAAAATGGCAAGATCCTCTCAACAAACTCAAATAAAATAATTCACAAAATCCAACACCTTTTCATGATTAAAACACTCAGCATACCCAGAATAGGAGGAAATTTCTAAACCTCATTGTGAGCATCTGTGGAAAACCCACAGCTAATATCATATTTAATCGTGAAAGACTGAATAGTCCCTGAAGGTAAGGAACCAAGCATGTCTATTCTAATCACTTCTGTTCAACAGTTTGCTGGAGATTTTAGGCAGAACCATTAGGCAAGAAAAGAAGTAAAATGCATGCAGATTGGTTGGAAAGATGCAAAACTATCTTTACTTCCAGATGGGGTATCTTGTATAAAACAATTCTAAATACCCCATTAAAAAAAACCAAAAAACAAAAACAAACACAAACGGGGGCCGGCCGAGTGGCGCGATGGTTAAGAACTGGCTTGGGACACCAGAGGGCCCCGGTTCGGATCCCACATATGAGGGCCAGTGACACTGCCCTNGCAGTGGGTTGCCATGGGCTACCGTGTGTAGCCAGCAGCCAGGGTGAGCAGCCAGCAGCCAGCGTGAGCGGCCAGCAGCCGCAGTGAGCGGGCCGTCCAGAAGCCGGCGACTGATGTGCCTTGCCCGGGAAGAGCGCAATGATGGTGCCAACTTGGGCCAGTGAACCAACGTCCTCCACAACTAGAATGAAGAACAAAAACGACAGCAACTTGTATGTTCCCTTTCCCCCAATTCCCCAGCACTGTTCCCATCCCCCCAATTCCCCATTAAAAAATCTTAAAAAAAAATACTAATCATTATCTGCGCCTTCATTGAGTCATAATCTTACTGCTGGTGGAGGGTCTTGTCTCAATGTTGATGAAAATGCAGTATCTGCCAAGTGCAATAAAACGAAGCTCAATAAAATGAGGTATGTCTGCACTTCAAATGGTCTGGAGGACTTTAAGACAGTAAAGCCAGCTAGGCTTTCTTAAAAATTGAATTTCCACAGGCTTCCTGCACTCTTTGTTTTTTGGTGATGGGAATAGCAGAAAAAGCTTCCCGTTCTTCACTATGTTTTTATTCATTGAAACCTCATGCAGATGTGACCCTCTGTTTTATGAAGTGCTGTAAATGGGCGATGAAAGAATTTTCCTCACAAGAAATTGATGGTCTTAAATGCTAATATGGGTTTCATTTGTATAGCATTTCTATCATTTCCAAGGTTGTCTGAACCTTGTCATTTCAAAATAAAAGTATAATCACAGTAAAAACATGTTGATACTTTCCACATATTTATGAAGATGTTAAATTTATAAGGAACTAAGTGTGGATAGGGTAATTTTTTGATGATTAAGTCATAGAGTAAATGGAGATGACAGAATCATATGTAACCTTCCTATAAATGGAATCTAGATGCCCAGTGCTGTCAGTCTCACTCATCCTACTGTACATATATTTGGGGTGTTTTAGGACTCTGTAGTCTTTGAGGATGTGGCTGTGACCTTCACCCTGGAGGAGTGGGCCTTACTGGATCCTTCACAGAAGAAACTACAGAGATGTGATGGGGGAAACCTTCAGGAACCTGACCTAGGTAGGTAAGGATGACAAGTTATCTTCACTTTGTCAATTAGAGGACAATTATTTCTTACCCACCAACATTGTTCTAATGTGTAATGTGGGAAGGGAGGCCATTGGTCAATAAACTGGACATGGTCACAGCTCATCATAGAACTAGAATCCAATAAATTTTGTAAAATTTCTAATACTTTGGAATCATTTTTCTGGGTCTGCATTTTAGGGAAAATGGGAAGTTCATGACATTGAAGATCAGTACAAAACCAGGGGAGAAAACAAAGGTGAGTCGCACAACAGAAAGCAGCATTATTTAATCTCCAAGTATTTGTGCTTTTTCCGGTTTTCTTCCTGTAGTTGATTTCTGGGTTCATATAATGTGGTCAGAAAATGTGTTTGATATAATTTTAATCTTGAATTTATTGAGGCTTGTTTTGTGGCCTAGTATGTGATGTATCCTGGGAAATGTTCCATGTGCACTTGAAAAAAAATGTGTAACCTGCAGTTTCTGGATGAAGTGCTCTGTAAATGTCTATTAAGTCAAACTGGTCTAATGTGGCATTTAAGGCCATTATTTCCTTATTAACTTTCTGTCTGGATAATCTATCCTTTGAGGTAAGTGGGGTATTAAAGTCCCCAACTATTATAGTATTACTGTTATTTTCCGCCTTTATGTCCATTAATATTTGGTTTATATACTTGGGTGCTCCTATTTTGGGTGCGTAGATATTTACAATTGTTATATCCTCTTCCTGGATCAACCCCTTTAAAATTATGTAATGTCCTTCTTTGTCTCTTTTTTACATTCTTTTTCTTAAAGTCTATTTTGCCTGATATGAGTCTGCTATCCCAGCTTATTTTTTTGTTTGTTTCTATTTGCGTGAAGTATTTTTCCATCCCTTCACTTTCACTCTGTATATGTGTGTCAATCTAAAACGAGTCTCTTCTAAGTGGTACATAGATGGTTGTGGTTTTTAATCCATTCTGCTACTCTATATCTTTTGATTGGAGCATTCAGTCCATTTACATTTAAAATAATTATTGATGGGTATGTGCTTATTGCCATTTTGTTGATTGTTTTTTGGCTATTTTTGTTCTCTGTTCCTTCTTTTAGTCTCTTTCTTTTTGATTTGTTGATTTTCTTCATCTTTTGATCGGATGCCTCATTTTTTGTGTATTTTTTATGTTTTTGTTTTATGGTTGCCATGAGGTTCATATCTATCCATTGACAGATCTATTTTAAACAGATAGGCATTTAAGTTCAATTGTATTCTAAAAGCACTATGTTTTTACTCCACCCTCCACTCTTTGTTTTTGATGTAGTTTTATCTTTTTGTATATCTCCTGGTTATTTTGTTATAGTTATAGTTAATTTTGTTACTATTTTCTTTTAACCTTCATATTACCTTTTTAGATGGTTGATTCACTGTGATTTTTATACGTTTGCCTTTACCAGTGAGATTTGTTTTTCTTTCCTGTATTTTTTTTCTTTCTGGTTATGACCTTTTCTGCATAAAGAAGATACTTTAACATTTCTTGCAAGGCTGGTTTAGTGGTTGTGAACTCCTTTAGTTTTTGCTTGTCCAAGAAACTCTTTTATTTCTCCTTCAATTCTGAATGATAACATTGCTGGATATAGTAGTCTAGGCTGTAGATTTCTTTCTTTCAGTCCTTTAAATACTTCCTGCCACTCCTTCTGGCCTGTAAAGTTGCTTCTGAGAAATGAGCTGATGAAAACTTATGGGGTTTTCCTTGTATATGACTTGTGTTTTCATTCTTGTTGCCTTTAAGATTGTCTCTTTATCCTTAACTTTTGCCATTTTAATTACAGTATGTCTTGGTCTGGGTCTCTCTGGCTTCATGTTTGGAACTCTGTGCTTCCTGTACCTGGATGTCTGTTTCCTTCCCAAATTAGAAAATTTTTCAACCATTATTTCTTCAAATATTCTTTCTGCCCCTTTCTCTCTCTCTTTTCCTCTGGAATCCCTATAATGCAAATGGTAGGGCCCTTGATGTTATCCCAGAGACCTCTTATGTCATCTTCATTTTTTAAAATTCTTTTTTCATTTTCCTATTCTGATTAGTTAACTTCCACTATTTTGTCTTATAGGTCTTTAATTTTTTTTTATATTAACTAATCTGTCAATTCCTTCTAATATATTCTTAATTTCAGTTACTGTATTCTTCATCTCTGATTGATTCTTTATTACACTTTCTATTTCTTTGTTGAAGTGCTCTCTGAGTTCCTCTATTCTACTTTCAAGTTTGTTGAACATCCTTCTGACTGTTTCTTTGAATATTTTATCAGGCAAATTACTATCTCCATTTCAGAGAAAAGCTCTGCTTTTTTTCGCTGGAGTTTTTTCTTGTTCCTTCATTTGGGGCATACAAACATTCTTTTATCTCTACTTTTTGTTTGACTTTCTGTGTTTGTTCCAATGTATTAGATGGAATTGTTATCTCTTCCAGTCTTGAAAAAGTGATCTCTGTATAGACTGTGTGTTGAATAGTTTTTGCCTATTGGTTGTAGTTGGGGCTGGCATGTGCACTGCCTCATATGTTGCCTGGTCTGAAGGAGTGGGTTCCAGATGCAGCAGCTTTGTGTGTGTATGCTTCATTGCCCTTCTAATCCAGATGATGCTGCCCGATGTAGATGGGGCTTCTCAGAGTGCTTTTGGCATACCGTGTTGCTTTAACTGTCTGTTATCAGAGCTGGGTCTGCATGGGGATGCTTTGTATGCCTGTGTCTCAACACCCCATTAATGCAGCCCCCTGCCTGGGTGATGCAGGACTGCTGTGTTTGCACAACAGCACTTTGCTAATTCTGTTCCCTCTCTGGGAGGTACAGTGCTTTGCGTGCTCAGCTGTGCTCCACTCACTCCACATTTCTTTCTGCGTGCCTGCCTTGTTGCTTTTATCATGCATCGTCAGAGCAGGGTCTGGGCAGGACCTCTAAGTGTGTGCCAGACTACCTCTGCTTTTCCTATGGGTGGGCAGCCTTACATACGCACACAGCCATACTTTGCTAGTTCTGCACCCTCTCCTCTCCATGCAGGGAAGCCCTGCGCATGCACAGCAGCACCCCACTCACTCCACAAGGTGCATCCTTGCAGGGGATACCACAAAGTTTTGCTAGCTCTGCACTTTCTTCAGGCAGGGCAGCCCCACATATATGCACCACGCAGGAAGTCCCCTCACCACCTGCTTTTCCCACACCCCACCACAAATGAGAAGAGACGGGGGAGGGGGCTGCCCACGTGGGTCACCCCTTATTACCTGAGGGTTCACCCTGCTGAATGACCAGAGGCATTGGTGGGCTCAGCCCCTGTCTACAGGGAGTGAAAAGGCTTTCATTATCGGCTTTCCAGAAGCACAGACGCACTAGGAAAATCGGGAACACCTGAAGAACAACCTGCTCTCTCAGCTGTCTCCAGTCAAATGAATCATAGGCGGGGGATGGGGAGTGGGGGGGCTGTCTCTAGAGTGTGGGTGCTGGTTACCAGAGTTGTAACTTCTGTTTTGTTCTGTCACAGTAGCAGTGAGGTCACTTTGTCAAGGTTCCATGAGCCCGGGCCCATCCTTCAATCAGACCCACCCAAAGGCCTCTGGTGGGGCTGGTGAGTGCTCCCCTCCTG
>NW_017731648.1:1967972-1973145 GCF_001890085.2 Hipposideros armiger | reverse complement strand
AGAAGCCGGCAACTGATCTGCCTCACCCGGGAAGAGTGCAATGATGGTGCCAACTTCGGTCAGTGAAGCAACGTCCTCCACAACTAGACTGAAGAACAAATGACAGCAACTTGTCTGTTCCCCTTCCCCCAATTCCCCAGCACTGTTGCTATCCCCCCAATTCCCCAATAAAGATAGAAAGACAAAAACTATTGGAAACAATAATTGAATTCTCAAAGTTGTAGGATTCAAGATGAATATAAAAATCAAGTGTATTTTTATACACACTTGACATGAACAATCTGATAATGAAATTTTAAAAAGAAATGCATTTACAATAGAATCAAAAGGAATAAATACTTAAATAAAATTAACAAAAAAAGGTACAAAACAAACATTCTGAACACTACGAAACGTGGTCAAAAGAAATTAATAAATGTATAAATAAATAGGGAAAACATCCCAATATCATGGCTCAGAAGACTTAAAGGGCACAACACAAGTTATGTTGAAAGGGCACAACTCCATGAAATGTTCTATATATTGAGCACAATACCCATAATGATCTCAGCTGTAATCTTTATAGAAATTGGCCAGCTGTTTCATAAATTTATATAGAATCACAAATGAATCAGAATTACGAAACAGTTCTTGATAAAGAAAATGGAGTAGGACTAACATTTCTTGATTCAAAACATTGTACAAACAAAAGGGAATCAAGATAGTGTGGTCCTGACATACAGATAGCCGGAGATGATTTATGGAACATATTTAAGATTTAAGAAATAAGATCCTACAGCTATGGTCAGCTGATATTTGAAAAAGATATGAAGAATGGGGAAAGGATACTTTTTTTCATATATCAGTGCTGGGCCAACTGGATAATCACATACAAAAGAAACAGGTTGTACTGTTACATCAAACCACATACTGCAGTTTACCAAAAAAAAATCAAAGATCTTAACACAAGACAAAACGACAATAAAGCTAGATAAAACATAGGAAAAAATTCCTGCCCTTTGATTTGGCAAAATATTATTAGATGTGACACAAAAAAGTAATAATTGAAAAAAACAGGTAATTTAGACTTCATCAAATTAATGACTTTTGTGCTTCAAAGGACACCATCCAGAAAGTGAAAACACCCATTGAAACTCTTGTGCTGGGAATATAAAATTGTGTTGCTGGTATGGAAAACAGCATGGTAGTTTTTCAAAATATTAAGAACTGAGTTACCACCTGATCTAGCAATTCTACTGGTAAGCACCCAAAAGAATTGAAAACAGGAATTCAAACAGATATATGTCTACTCATGTTCATATTAGCATTTTTCACAATAGCCAAAAGTTTGAAGTAACCCAAGTGTTCATCAACAGATGTGGATTAAAAAAAAAAACTGGGGCCTGCTGAGTGGCGCATTGGTTAAGAACTGGCTTGGGANACTGCCCTCCACACAGCTCCCTGGGAATGAAACCAGGGCACCTGCTTTGAGGTGACAGAGCTGAGCTCACATCTGTTTTTATCTGACCAGCTCTGTGTCCTGGAAAAGCCACTGTGCCCCTCAGGGCCTCCCTGTCTCCCAAACTACACAGTGAGATGATGCCAGAAACTACTTCCTAAGGATGTCGACAGGTGTATATGACATAAAGCCTACAACACCTGTGGGATGGTGGCACATGTGCCTGATGGAAAAGCTCAGAGATGGAAGACTTACAAGGGGTGGGAGGTAACACTGAATACCACTAAATACCGCTTACACAGGGTTTCGCCATGTGATCTTGGGCCAGTCAGACCCTCTGAGCCATGTTTCAAGGTCTGCACATTTAAGGGGTTGAAGTTAAGGAAAGTCAGGGGTTGTCACCCACTGCCATAAACGCTCCTATGGTCCCGTTATACTGGATCAGGCCCTGTGCCTCCTGTGAGCCTCCGTGGTGTGCGGCCCACACAGCGGCTCCCACTGACCCCTGCCTCCTGGCCTGCATAACCGTGTGTGTGGAAGGAATTAAGTGGTCAGAAACAGGCTTCTGAGAGCACAGTACAGCCAAGGCGATGGGATCTCATGTGCAAGTTTTATTTACAAAAAGCCTGTCATTTCCCTCTTACTCGCTTTCTTGACTTTCCTGCCTTTTTCTCTCTCTGTGTTTCCATCCCCCCTATACCCGCCATATCTCTGGATCTGAAAGGATAACCTCCAGTATTCTGTTCTGCCCCATGTAGAGGCCTCTTAGGAGAGAACCGAGGGAGTGCCCAGCCCACACACAGGGAGAAACTCAGGCTATCAGTCCGAACTGAGTCCGGACAGCACTCGCGTGAATGGGAGTGAATCTGCCCCCAGTCCATCCAGCCTCAGTTGAAACTTCAGCCCCAGCCTGTGCGGCACTTTGAGGCAGTCAGAAACAGCCGGCTAAGTTGCGCCCAGAATCCTGATCCACAGGAACTATGAGATGTTAAATATCCAAAGTTTCTGGTGCAAATGTGTGAGCAGTGTTGTTGGTGCCTCAGTTTCTCCATCTGACAGTTGGCAGTAATAATAAGCATACCCACTGTACGCTTATAAAGAGTATTAAAGAGTTAATATTTGAAAAATGCTTGGGGGCCGGCCCAGTGGCTCATTGATTAAGAATTGGCATGGGGGTGCGAGCTCTGAGCATCAGGGTCACTGGTTCGGATCCCAAATGAGCAGTGACACTGCGCCCTCTACAGCTAAGATGTCGAACAACAGCTCATCCTGGAGCTGGGCTGCTGTGAGTCCCGGGTGTAGGCTGCAGTAGGGCTGCAGTGGGCTGCCGAGAGCTACCATAAGCAGCAGTCTGTGGCCAGCAATTGACTGCCTCAGTTGGGAAGAGCACAATGATCACAATTCCAACATGGGCCAGTGAAGCGACGTCCTCCACAACTAGACTGAAGAACAAAAGGACAGCAACCTGTTTGTTCCCCTTCCCCGATTCCCCAGCGCTGTTCTCCCCCAATTCCCCAATAAAATCTTTTAAAAAAAGAAGAAGTAAAACACTTGGAACACCTGGCATATCTGAAGCTCTGTGCTTTACGTTATGAATACATTTTAAAAATTTTCAAACACTGTAAGCTCCTGAGGATGGGACTGGCCCCTGACTGAATGCAGAAAGCACTCCACAACTTACTATGGATAAGTGAATGGCCGACACTGTTGAAATATTGGGAGCTTCTTCTGCACGGGACTCCCACTGCTCGTGTGAGAATCGGAGTCAGACCACAGATGGGTGGGGCCGTTTCTCGGTTTGAGGCCTTTTCATGCTTGCTCAGGCTTCCTGGGATCTTCTGGGGGGTGGATGGGGCTCCCTGGGTGGGGTGGAGGTGGCTGTCAAGGTCAGCTGAGCCTTTTCCAGGGAAAGGGAAAGAGCACTGAGCAGAGGACAAACCCCTGCCCCAGCCCAAGGCCTCGAAGCCAAGAAGAGGAGCAGTCACTGCCCAGGAGGCTCAGACGGAACAGGCAGACACGAGGAGGAGGCCCTCAGGGTCCATTTCACCAGCTGCTCCTGCTGTGGAGAAGGCCTGGGAATCAGATATTTGAATGAATTCTTTTGACTGTAGCAATACAAAAATTTTTTTTTTTATTTCTACATGTGCATAATGTTTCAAAGCAGTAAACCTCATTGCTGGGTGTGTGCTGTAGCCTTTTCTGGGGCAAGGATGAGGCCCTCATCTCCCAGATCACCATGATCATCTGCTACTACAAATCTGAGGCTTATTCTTATAAATTAAGAAGTGTCTGTTCAACAGTAGAGCAATCCCTAAAAAGAACCTTCCAAAATACACTGAAGTCATTTAAACATTAAAAGGCCACATCAGAAAATATTTAGTTAATGCAAAAGAAAGTTATACAGAAGGACTAGAGAAACGAACAACAACCTGAGAACTATGGAAAACAAAAAGTAAAATGGCAGGTATCATTGCAACTATATCAATAATACTAAATGTGAATGGATTACATAATCCAAATGAGAGGAAGAGATCATTACTCAAATTAATCAACAACAACCATATATACTATCTATAGGAAACACGTTTTAGAATTAAAGATACAGTAGTTTAAAAGTAAAAGCAGGGGAAAAGATATGTCTACAAACAGCACCCACACGAAAGCTGTAGAGATTATAGAAATATCAGACAAAATAGGCACGAGAATGAAAAATATCATTAGAGATCTTGAGACACATTATATCATGCCAAAAGTGGCAAAGTTTATGGCCTGTATCTAAAAAAAATATTTAAAACTTATAGTCATTTTTGCTAATATTATCAAAGAAAATATCAAATCAATGACCTAACCTGTTACCTTAACAGACGTGAAAAGATATGGTACCACACCCAAACAAAGAAAGAAAGGAAGGACCGCCTCCGGTCCTCGGTGGCCTGGTGCACCTGCCCCCTGTCCAGGGACATGGAGAAGTACCATCCACCAGCTCCTTCCCTGTATTCTGGGTAGAGCTCTGCAAAGACAGAGCCCGGTACCTAGGCCAAGTGATGTCAGGGGCCAGCCTGGGCATCGCCATAGGGGGAAACCCCATCACAAATTCTGCTCCCCAGATTAGGCACAGAGGGACATTTGCATAGACCTCCAGCCAGGGAGGGAACACAATGACTCCTGGAGGGCTCAGGATGAACTAGTGGATAGGTGAGTTTGGACTCCAGCACTCAGCCATGATCCGGTATAGTCACTTGACAGACCCACCAGGCTTCCAACAGCTAACAACTTGCACCACCCAGGAAGTCCCCTCACCGCCTGCTTTTCGCCCACACCACCACAAACGAGAAGAGACGGGGGAGGGGGCTGCCCACGTGGGTTACCCCTTATTTCCTGAGGTTCACCCTGCTGAATGACCAGAGGCATTGGAGGGCTCAGCCCCTGTCTACAGGGAGTGAAAAGGCTTTCATTATCGCCTTTCCAGAAGCACAGAAGCACTAGGAAAATCGGGAACACCTGAAGAACAACCTGCTCTCTCAGCTGTCTCCATTCAAATGAATCATGGGCAGGGGATGGGGGGTGGGGGTCTGTCTCTAGAGTGTGGGTGCTGGTTACCAGAGTTGTAACTTCTGTTTTGTTCTGTCACAGTACCAGAGAGGTCACTTTGTCAAGGTTCCATGAGCCCGGGCCCATCCTTCAATCAGACCCACCCAAAGGCCTCTGGTGGGGCTGGTGAGTGCTCCCCTCCTG
>NW_017731648.1:1962020-1965132 GCF_001890085.2 Hipposideros armiger | reverse complement strand
AACAACAGCTCAACCTGGAGCTGGGCTGCCATGGGTCACCGGTGAAGGCGTGAGCTGCATTCCCTGTGGCAGTGGGTTGCCATGGGCTACCATGTATAGCCAGCAACCAGCGTGAGTGGCCAGCAGCCACCATGAGCGGCCGTCCAGAAACCGGCGACTGATCTGCCTCACCTGGGAAGAGTGAAATGATAGTGCCAGCTTGGGCCAGTGAAGCGACATCCTCCACAAAGCGAAGTCCTAGACTGACGAACAAAACACAACAGCAACTTGTCTGTTCCCCTTCCCCCGATTCCCCAATAAAATCTTTAAAAAAACAAAACAAAACTGGCAGGTCCATACAATAGAATATAATTCAGCTTTAAAAAGAAAGCAAATCGTAACACGTGCTACAACATGGAAAAACTTTAAGAACACTGTGCTAAGTGAAATCAGCCTGTCAAAAAGGCCAAACACTGTATAATTTCATTTGTATGGGACCTAGAATAGTCAAATTCATAGAGACAAAAGTAGAATGGTTGTTGCCAAGAGAGGGGATGAAAGGAGAATGAGGACTTGGTGTCTAATAGGTTCAGAGTTTCAGTTTTGAAAGATGAAATTAGTCCTGAGATTGATTTTATAATGTCAATGTCCTTTTCCCGACTGAACAACACACTTAAAAAATGCTGAAAATGTAAATTTTATGGTATTTGCATATTACCACAATTTAAAGTAAACATTTTAAAGCAAGTGAGTGAAAACACAACCCATAGAATGCAAGATTTTGCAAGTATATCCAATGAGAAAACCATATTAAAAACCTCCGAATACCTTTTATAATTAATTATAGAAAGCCAAATAACTCCATTTAAAAATGGCAAAAAATTAAATATACATTTTTCCAAGGAAGATACACAAATGGTCAAAAACACATGAAAAAATGCTGTTCAGCATTATTTACCCACGAAATGCTAAAGTGAAATGAAGTCATTAATCAAAACCTCAATGAGATAACCATTTCACAACCACAAAGATGGATAGAATCAATAAGTGAGAGAATAATGTTGTCAAGGACATATGGAGATATTTGAACACTCATAGATGGGTGGTGTGATATAAAATGGTGCAGCCGCTATGGAAAACCATTTGGATGGTTCTCAAAAATTAAATTTAGAATTATCATATGATTCTTCAATTCCTCTCACAGGTATATGCTCAAGAAAAATGAAAACACACGTTTGAACAAAAACTTGTACATGAAGTTTATAGCAATGTTATTCATCGTAGCTGAAACTATCTAAATGTACTTTAGTGGATGAATAAATAGCATGTGTTTTATCCATCCAATGTAATATTATTTAGCCATAAAAGTAAATAAAGTATTGGTACAACTATAACATGGATGACTTTGAAAAAATTATGCTATGTCAATTAAGTCAATCTCAAAGACCATAGATAATAGAATTTCTGTCCTGTGAAAGCCCCCAATAGGGAAATCTATAGTGATAGAAAGTATATAAATAAGGGGTTGCCTAGGCTTGGGGATTAGAGGAGAAAGATGGGAAGATTGGGAGTTAAAGCAAAAGAGTAGACGGTTTTTAATTTTTTTTGAGGTGATGATAATGTTTAAAAATAGACTGTAGCGGTGACTGCACATATGTGAATATACTGAAAAACTTTGAACTGTACACTTCAACGAGGTGCAGTGCATAGTATATGGATTATATCTCAATAAAAGATGTTCATATAAATAAATAAATGCATTAAGAGTTTTGCAATGCAAAAGTTTTGCAATCTAATCTCTCAGGCATATTAGTTTATGTAAATTAACACATCCATCACTTCACAAAGTTGTTTTGCGTGTGTAGTGAGATCGCTTAATTCACTGTATTAGGAAATTTCAAGAATATTGTACAGCATACGTATATCTAATCATCATGTTGTAATCTTTATAAACGATTTCATTAGTCATTTATACCTCAATAAAGCTGGAGGGGAGAAAAGTTTCCAGGTGTACCCCACAGTTACATAACCATTTATTGTTTTTCTTACATTATTAAAAACAGGAATCAATTGTCTTAGGGATATTTCAGTCGTTTGCATTTCAAAGTTCTCTAGGGACAAATGCAAAAAGTGATCTAAATCAAATTTTCTTCCAATGTAAAATGTACACCTGAAATGAACAAATCTCACACCCTGTGGTTAAGACTGAAAAGAATCCCTGAGCCCTGGCTGGGACAGCCGGGTTCCAACTTCCTACCAGAGCCAAGTGCACTGGGGTTATTTCTCTTAAGGACCGAATGGGTGGGGTCGGGGAATGCGTAGAAAGCTCAATGCTTGCAAAGATCAGAGATTAAAATGGAAACAGGATTTATTAAAGATGGTGCGGTCACACAGCAATATCTGTGTTTCTCAACAAGGGTGACACACAGTTCCATGAGTTGACTCACAGCTTTACCACCAAACCATTGTCGCTAGATGCCAGAAGACCCTCCTGTTCCAATGTGGCCTGGGCTACCTTCTTGTCTATATTTACCTGCTCCATCTGGAAACTAAATAGGAATTACCAGTGCACACCTGTGCCCTCGCTTTCACAAAGAGCTGGAGGGAAACAACACGGGCAGCCACAGGATTAGAAAAATCTGTTTATGCAAATATACCAGGCTGAGTCTGGTACCGTTCACTGGCGGAAGCGATTTCAGCAGAGCCAGAAGTCTCCCACCAGCTGTCACTCAGGCATGAGGAGGCGAGGCCTTAGGAACTGGCCAGTCAAGAGCGCAGCTGTGCCAGGTGGGTGGGGCTATGTTTCGCACAGGCATGGACGTTTCAATTCGTCCCTCAAGATCCTGTGTCGCGAGCCCTTAACGGTCCCTGCTGGCTCTGTCACAACCTCTGTCGCGCTGTGATCTACACTGGTCGTGGGAATCGTAGTAGGGACTCAGGGAGACCCCGGAAACCCAGAAATGGTGAGTGTTCTGCTCTAGGGTGAGGAAACAGGGATGAGGGGCTGATTGGAACCGGCCATGGCGGAACTCGGGCCTCCCCGCTGTCAAGTCGGAGTCCGCCACCGGATTGCGCCTCCGCCGGGGACGCCGCTCGGACTTCTGTCCCCTCCTGTACGCGGCGTGGGGGCTGG
>NW_017731648.1:1938187-1961315 GCF_001890085.2 Hipposideros armiger | reverse complement strand
TCCCATGCGGGAGTCAAACCAGCAGCCTTGTTGTTAAGAGTGCCCGCTGTATCCACTGAGCCATCCAGGCGGCAGCTCAGCTCAAGGTGCTGAGTTCAGTCTTAGTTGCGGGTGAGTGTAGCCCACTATTGAGCAGGTAGCCTTGTTGTTAGGAGTGCGTGCTCTCACCAGCTGAGCCATCCTGCCAGCTCAGCTCAGTGGCAGCTCAGCTCGGTGGCAGCGTCACTGGACCATGTGGGAATCGAACCAGCGGCCCTGTGTCTCAGAACTTGGGTTCTTAAGCCAACTCTTAACCAACTGAGCCACTCGACCAGCCCACAATGCTCTTTTTTAAAGATTTATATTGTCTGTGGATATTTTACTTGAGAAGAAAGCAGACAATAACCACCTGGAAGACGTTTTATGAAATCCCGGTCCTCTCCCCCAGGACCTTCCCTGGGCACAGACATCCTATGGGAAGTCCTTTGGGTGGAGGCTCCTCTTTGGAAACCTTCCTGGGTGATCTCTCCTGTCAGCACTGACCCTTCCTGGCTTTGTCTCTTGAAAACATTTATTGACTTATTTAAGTTTTTTGTTTGTTTTTTAAAGATTTTATTGGGGAATTGAGGGAGAGGAACAGCGTTGGGAAATTGGGGAAGGGGAACAGACAGGTTGCTGTCCTTTTGTTCTTCAGTCTAGTTGCGGAGGACGTCGCTTCACTGGCCCATGTTGGTATTATCATTGTGCTCTTCCCAGGTGAGGCAGATCAGTCGCCGGCCTCTGGACAGCCGCTCACAGCGGCTCTTGACAGCTCACGCCAGCTGCCGGCCACTCACGCTGGCTGCCAGCCACTCAACAGTAGCTTATGGCAGCCCACTGCAGCTTCACTGCAGCCTACACCATCACTGGCGACTCAAAGCAGCCCAGCTCCAGGTTGAGCTGTTGTTCACCATTTTAGCTGTAGAGGGCGCAGAGTCAATGGCCCTCATGTGGGATCCGAACCGGGGCCCTGCTGCTCAGAGCTGGTGCTCCCAAGCCAGCTCTAACCCAATGCGCCACTCAGCCAGCCCTAAGTCTCATTTTATTAATAGGGGTAAAATGTATTTATTTAATCAGTAGAGCTTGAAAGACAGTATAAAATAGTTCCAAACAGTCACGAAAGAGGTGAATTCAGAAAAAATAAAGTATTTCAGTATTACATTCCATTTTTGTAGACTTCTTCTTTCAGTCTTTCTTCCTGAGCATCTGTAGTAAGTTTCTGAGGTTTGTTTTATTTGAGGTGTTTTAAAATACAATTTTCAGGCTTAGCCTTGCAGAGCAGAATTGTTCAAGTAGATTAATTATTTACAAATTAGTTTCTTTCCCTGAAAATATAATTAACTGATACCTTTTTTTTTCTAAGTATATATTAAGGGTTTTCTAGTTGAACTAGAAAAAGACCTTTACAATATTTTTCCTTCTTTCCACATAAATACTGGATTTAAATGATTTTGGTGGATTGTTCAAGCACTGGGTTTGTATCATTTAAAGCATCAACAATGTTCCAAAACAACTCTAGTGAGGAGCAGAAACCTGTTGTCAGTGACTCAAGCCAAGACTCCTTTGAGCCTGTAAAGTGCTAACCTAGAAAACAAAACAACAACAAAAAACCCTTTCAAAGTGAGAGGCAACAAGCATTTATTGGAGATCACTAAGAACAGCTATGTCTTAGTGAAATAGGAAGGGTTGATTCAGGCAGAAGCCCAGATAATGTTCCTAGTAGGAGATAAAAGCAAGAGGTATTTATGAGAAAGGAAACGGAAACAATTATATCAGAAGGAAAGCGTTTTTATTGGTGCAGATGACATAACATAGTGACGCTAATTCTGAACAATGGTTTTCATTTTCACTTAGTCATCAGTCCTGTTGATAATATCTGCTTTCTTGTTATCCTTGCAAACAGTTCTTTGGGACACAGTGTTGGTTTAGGCCTGGCCCAAAGGTTATTTTGACCTGTTTTAATATTCTGAGGTTTGAATTATAAGATGGCACAAGGCAGTTCTTCTGAGATGGCACCCCTGGGTCCATTATAGTGTAGCTCCATTTATTATTTTTTTACAAAAGGGAAGTACTTGAAGGCCCAGTGGCTCTTCCTGGGGAGCCTCCCCTGCAGGTGTCCTACCTGCTCACACCCACCATGGAGGGGCCTTTACCCTGAGAGAAGCTGTGGCCCTGGAAATTGGGGGTGCATGTATAGAAGGAGGGGAGGAGGAGGTGACAACCCTTCTGAGGTTGTGGGTTCATAAGTCTAGACATTTTTAGACATTTAGTTTGAGTTTTGCATCCACAGTGTAGGTGGATTCAGAGTATAATTTGTGCACAGTGAGATGGTCTGTGAAGATCAGGTGTGTGTCTCGTGGACAAAGGGTTTATGAATTGGGAAGTTCATTTGGGTCAGAACTTAAAGTGAATCAGCCTGAGAGTTTCCTCACTGTGAGAATGGAAGCCTCAGGGAGGGAGCGCTTCCATGATTACAGGAGTGGGGGGGTGGCTCCCAGAGTTCATTCCTGGGGCTATTCCAATGTCCCTACCCTCCTTCTCCAGGAACTGACCCACTCCAGGGGTTCTGTCTCAACCCAGGGTGTCTAAGCTTCGAATACGTTTAATTTTCTGAACGTGGGTTTTTCTTCTTAACTGTGGGTAAGCAGGCTGCTTATCTGTTTTGATTCCAATATTTGTGTTTCTTTTCATTGGATTTCTTTAACCATTGACTATTGCAGCCTTTACATTCTTGCTTCCATTAGCAGCTGGGCTTTTAACATATAACTGGACTGAAGGAAATAATGTGAACAAGGCAAGAGTGATTGTGGGAATAAATAGAATTTTGCTTCCATTCAGGCAAGAGAACTTGAAGACGTGAGGTGGGTGTTTTTAAGTTCTCAGGTACATTTTCCATTTTTAGGTCAGTTTTGTATGTGCCTTTCCCTGGAGAACTTTGATATGTAAAAGCCTTTACTATTCCCAAGGTAAATGAACTCCAATTTTAATGGATGTGAGGAAAAAACCAATTGAGTATTTATTTTCAATGAGAGGAAACACATTAAAGCTTATGTAAATGTTTGAAATTCCTAATCCATTTCAGAGCTTAATTGCAAACTTCTAATGCATTATATCTTACTCATTCCTGAAAATATCCTCATTGTGAAATACAGTAGAGAGAAAACTGTGATAATGCTTTTGTCCTTTTAGTTAGAAAGAGATTTATAAATTTTTTATGGTCTCCATTTTTATATCATTTAGTGTTTAAAGGATTCAATTGTGGAGTGGTTTCTTATGTAGAAAAGGTAAGTTATTTTTAAAAAGCAAAAGTTAATTTAAAATAATGATTAATCATAGGAAATGTGGTATATATAAACATTGCTTTTTATTTTAAATAAATCTGCATGGGAAGGTTAAAAATTTTTCTAAGATAAGAAGCAAACTTCAGAACCTCTGCCAGCATATCCTGCTCCACTCCTGTGCGCTTACTCCATCCACCCTCAAATAACCAGGTTCCATCACTTCTGGGTCATCCTGTTAGTGTGTTTTATATAAAAACAAGCCAGTGCGAATGTTTTTTCTTGTCATGAGTAGACTGAGGTCCACACTTTTGATGTTTGTTTACTGAAACCTCAAGCCCCACCCCTCCCTTTCCCCCTCCTGCTTCTTACCTGTCGGCTGATGAGAAAGCCTGGAGGCTCTTGCACTGTGAGCTGCTGCTTGCTGGGGAGCCCTCCTGTGAGCTGTGCTGCCCTGTGCTGTACTGGGGACCCACCGAGCCTGGGGTCTACATACAGAGGACTCTGAGTTGACAGTTTAGGTAACTCCTTATCCTTTGGGAGCAGGAGTATAGAAACAGGGCCCTCCTTACGTGGGCCCAGGTTCATGTCTTGACTGGAGCCCTATTGTGTTTAGATTGAAGGTGTGACTTAGGCTGGGTTTGCATAGACTTTAGGGGCAGATCTTCTGGGGTGAGGTATGAGGATTATTATACTCTGTGAATGACGTGAGCCCATCACATGGACATTCCTTCAGGAGCAGTTATTTCAGACAGAAAGAGTAGAGACAGGTGTACAGATGGTAGGTAGGGAAATTCCAGAGGGCCCAGCAGGACCCCTAAGTAACGCTGCTGCTGCTGCCCCTGCACCTGTTGCAACAAAGATCCTGACCATCTGGGTTACAGTGGACAGCACCATAGCTTCAGTTTGGCACAGGAAAGGAATTAGTTCAAACCCTACTTAAGCCCAGGATACTTAGACTCTGTACAGCAACCGGTTGTCATGAAGGAGGCCTCTAACCCTGCTGGCAGTGATTTGAGCCTCTCTGGAAGAGGACCTTGAGTTGTCCATAGGCTTCTGATTAAGAGACTGTCCTGGGCCCCACACTGAATGCCATCAGAGCTGCAGTTACCGCCATGTACTGGGCCCTCTTGAAGATAGAGGCTCCATAAGCACTGAGCATGTGCCCTCCACTGAGGTTCCTGTTATGCCTTTGGCCCTAGAAACAGCCCCCACCGGCTCAACTTGGCTGCTGACACCTACTTGTGATATGATGGAGCCAAACCTTTACTTCCGGCTTATGTCACCTGTAGAAGCGATGACCTTCCTTACTCCTGTCCCTTGAAAGAAGCTGTGGTGCTGGAGGAGGCCACCCCTCTGCCAGACTCCTTGGTTCCCTGGGCTGTTCCCTGGGATTCACTGACTGCACAGCCCTGGGGAGTGCAGGCTTTCAGGAGGACAGTGCATATTCGTACATGATGGAGCCCCATGGAGAGTTGCTGCTCCTCATCCCTTAATTGGGATGTTTCTGATGAAGGACCAAACCCAAGAGTCACACGGCTCACCCAACATCAGGCAGTCATCTTGCTGCTGGCCCACAGTTGTCCCCACCTGCATAGGTTCACAGCCTCTTGGGCTGTTGTCTAAGAGTTGCTGCTTTGTAGTAAAAGAACTTGGGGAATCTCTTGACTCAGATCCTCAGAATATAAATTAGATAACACTTGTCTGTCCATTACTAAGTCTACATATCAGGACTCAACAGGACACTCCTCATCCACGTTGGAGTTCCAGACACTGATAGTGACCATGGTGCTTCTCAGAATATAGAATGCCACGCTCTCCAACAAGGCGTTCCATGGAAGTTTCACCCTCCTCCTGGTCTCAGGCTCCTCGAGCACCAGGCTGGCTTATTGAAGTGAGGTCAGAATGGGTGAATGACACATGGCCTGGTTCACCCATCAGTCAGTCATCCCGGTGAATTGTAATGAGTCTGTCTTCATCTTATTTTAGTTTTTGATAGACTTCAGTTTTTTAAAAGCTGTTTTAGGTTTACAGAAAATACTGGATTCAGAGAGTACAGAGTTCCCACATAACCCCTGTGCGCCCACATAGTTTGCACTGTTTTTTACATCTTCTATGACTGTGGTACATTTGTTACAATTGCTGAGCCAATATTGCTGCATTAAAGTGCACAGTTTACATTAGCATTGACTTTGTGGTATGGAATCTATGAGTTTGGACAAATGTATGATAACATGTATCCATCATTTTTTATAAGTCATACTGTAGTTTTACTTTCCAGAAATCTGTGCTCCTGCTATTCATTCATTCCTCCCTCCAACCCCTAAATCCATCAAACCCAAAGATCTTTTTATTGGCTCATGGTTTTGTCTGTTCCAGGTTGTCATTACTTGGAATCATATAAGTGCGTAGCCTTGTCCGATTTCTCTTAGCAATGTACTTTTAAGTTACTCCATGTGTTTTCATGGCTTAATGCCTCATGTCTTTTTATCACTGCACGGTATTTTGTCACATGGGCTTATTGTCGTTTGGATTTACCACTGATTGTCTGCCTCTTGAAGGATCTTGCTTAACTCTAATTCTTCCTAATTATGAATAAAGCGCCTACAAACATTCATGTACAGGGTTTTGTGTGAACATAAGGTTTCAGTTCATTTAGGTCTATACCAAGGAGTGTGATTGCTGGAACGTACTATATGTAGTAAGAGTATATTTTGTATTGAAATAAAATTCAGGTCTCCAATGTGGGCATGCCCGATTCCATTCCCACCAGCAACAAATGAGGGTTACCTGCAGCTTCACATCTGCACCAGTATTTAGTGTTTGAGTGTTTTGAGTTTTAGCCATTTAATACATGCGTAGTGATACCTCATTGTTGTTTCATTTGCACCTAGATTTCCTCATTTGGTATTTTGTAGGAGTTCATTACTTTTGCATTTTATATTTAGATCTATTATGTGTTTTGAATTAATTTTTATGAAAAATATAAGGCCTGTGTCTACATTCATTTTGTGTGTGTGTGTATGTGTGTTTGTATGTGGATATATATTATTTCCAGCACTATTTGTTTAAAAGCCTTCCTTTTTCCATTGATTATTTTTCCTCCTTTGTCAAAAATCAATTGAGTACATTTGTGGGGTCTGTGGGAAAGCAATTGACTTTTGTATCCTTAACCCTTGCTATAATCTCTTAATGATCCCAGGAGTTTTCTCTGTTGTTGTGGGTTCTTTCTGGTGTTTCATAGACACTCATGTCATGAGCAACAAATGCAGTGTATTTAGCCACAGGTTTTTTAGGGTGTTCTTTCTCAAGAAGTGGTAGTTCCCCTCTATTGCTAGTTTGTTATCATAAGTGGATATTCCATTTTATCAAATCCTGTTTTTCATTTCCCCCTTTTTTTCCTTTCTGATAGTAGTAATTTCAGGTTCCTTTTTCCTGGTTATCTTGTCTAGATGCTTACCAGCTTTATTAATCTTGTCAAAGAAGCAAAATTTTTTAAAAATATTTCTCCATTGATTTTCCACGTTAATATTGATTTTTTTCTAATTTTTATTATATTTTATTCTGCTTACTTTTAGTTTAATTTTTTCTTTTTAAATCATTTCTTAAGGTAGTTGCTTGCATTATTGGTTATAGATTTTTTTTAGTGTATTTGTTCAATGCCATAAATTTCCCTCTAGGTACTCCTACAAACTTTGATACATTGTGTCTTCATATATATTTAATTGAAAATAATTTTTCATTTGTCTTGAGACATTTTTGATCCCATGTGGGGTTTTTTGTTTGTTTGTTTGTTTGTTTGTTTGTTTGTTTAAAGATTTAATTGGGGAATTGGCAGAGGGAACAGCATTGGGGAATCAGGGAAGGGGAACAAACAAGTTGCTGTCCTTTTGTTCTTCAGTCTAGTTGTGAAGGACGTCGCTTCACTGGCCCATGTTGGTATTGTGATCATTGCGCTCTTCCTGGCTGAGGCAGATCAGTCGCTGGCCATTGGACAGCCGCTCACACCAGCTGCTGGCCCCTCGCAGTAGCTTAGGGCAGCCCATGGCAGCCCCACTGCAGCCTACCCCGTCGCCAGCGATTCACGGAAGCACAGCTCCAGGTCGAGCTGTTGTTCACCATCTTAGCTATAAAGGGCTCAGTGTCACTGGCCCATGTAGGATCAGAACCGGCGGCCCTGCTGCTCAGAGCTCGTGCTCCCAAGCCAACTCAACCAACGAGCCACTCGGCTGGCCCTGATCCCGTGTGTTTTTTAATCTCCATGTATTTCAGGGTTTTCTAACTACCTTCCTGTTAATGATTTCTAGATTAATTTTTGTGTGGTCTAACCGCATATTTTATATGATTTTTGTTCTTTCAAATTTTTCAGGTATGCTTTATGTCCCAGAATGAGTTCTGTCTTGATGAATGCTCCATGTGAGTTTGAGAAGAATGTGTATTCTGTTGTTGCGTGAAGTATTTCACAGATTGCAATTAAATCCAGTTATTGTGTAGTGCTGCTCAGTTCTACAGGAATTTATATTTCATGATAAGGGGATGTTGAACTCTCCAGCTACAGTAGTGGATTCATCCCTTTCTCCTTGCATTCTATCAGTCCTTAACTTATATATTTTGCCCTTGTGTTGTTATGCACCTACACCTAAAGGATTGCTAGGGCTTCTTGGAGAATGGACCCCTTTATCATTCTGCCATGCCCCTGTTTATCTCTGAGTTTTCTTTGGCTTAAAATTTTCATAAGTCATACACCTATGCCAGCTTTCCTTTTATTACTGTTGGCATGGTACATTTTCTTACATCCCTTTACCTTTCATCTATATACATCTTTATAGTTAAAGTGAGTTTCTTATAAACAATATATAAGCAACTGTGATTTTTTAAAATCTGATACTATTATATCTGTCAATTATATTGAGACCATTGATACTGATAGATTAATACTTACCAAATCTTTTTTATTGTTTTCTATTTTTTGCCCTTGTTCTTTGTTCCTTTTTGTCTTCAACCTTTTTTTCTGCCTTCTTTGGCGTTAATTGAGCATTTTACCTGATTTTTTATTTCTCTCAGCATATCAGTCATACATTTTAAAAAAGAACTGTTTTAGTTGTTGCCCCTGAGTTTTGAGTGTACATTTACAACTAACCCATATCCTCTGTCAAGTCATACTATATCACTCCGCTGTTTGTGCAAGTACCTCCTACCACACTATTCTCAATCTCCCCCCATTGTCCCTTGTCACATTGCTGTCATTTATTTCAATTGCCCATAAGTGCTATTACTACTATTACTAATATTATAAACAAAGTGTCATGTGTTGTATAAGAAATACAAAATTGTTTTATCTTTATTCCTTTCCTAATTCTCTACCTTTATTATTTACATTCTTTCTAATTAATTTTTATATATTTCAAAGTAGCTGTACTAATGACAAATTTCCTCTATTTTTGTCTCAGAAAGTCCTTATTTCACCTTTATTTTTAAAGGACAATTTTGTCTGGCACAGAATTCTACAAGAGTGTTGTTTTAATTTCAAAACATTCAATGTTCACTCGACTGTACTTGCTTGTGTGGTTTTTTTCTGAAAAGAAGTTTGATTTCATTTAAATCTTTGTTTCTCTATACCTAATGTCTGTTTTCCCCTCTGGCTTCTTTCAATAAGCTCTCTTTGTCATTGATTTTTGTCTAATTTGAATATGATAAACTTGGATATACATTTTTGGTATTTTTCATGTTTTGTGTTTTATAGCTTTCTGGATCTACAGTATGCCATCTATTATTAATTTTAGGAAGTTTTAGTGATCATTCCTTCATTTATGGTTCCTGTTTCTTTGCCCTGTTTTTCCCCATTATGTGTATTTCAAACCTCATGTTAAAGAGGGTTGCCCTAGAATTCATGGATATTGTGTTCTGTCTCTTTTGTTCTTCATCATCTTTGAAAGAGACTTTTTTTTTTTTTGAGCACAGGCCTTGTGAAGAACAGAAATTTAGGGCATATTTCAAAGTACTGTCTTATTTTTCCTTTTTTCTTATTTTGGAGGTGCCAGTTTTCCCTGTGATCTTGAGATCTGACGGATCTAAGAAAAATTGTTCATTTCAAGTTTTTTTCAGTTTTATTTTCGTTTGCTTGTTTTGTTGGTTTTGGGGGGTAGAGTTGTGTTTTTGTGTGTGTGTGTATTTCAATTATTATTATTTTTATGAGTGTGTGAAAATGAGAACGACAGCTCCTAAGTTTTTAAGTGCCACACCAGAAGTTGGCAAGGCAGACTTTAGAGTGACTTGTTAGTAAACAGTTCCTCCAGAAATTAGAGAATAGAAATTCTATGTTCTTTTGGTGGAAACCACTGTTGAATCCTTTATGTATTCTATAATCGGAGATAAACTCACCCATGTGGATTTCAGTAAATTCCCTTGCAAGCTACAGCTCTTTCTTAACCTGTTCCTCAAGAGCAGTGAGGCCCAGGGTACCCTGTTATGGTTTGACCAGAAGGAGCTCTCCTGGCATATTCTTTCACTATGTTGTTCTAACATTTGGTTAGAAGCAGCCTTGAGCACAGGGGTACAGGGATTGATGACTAACTTGTCATGCCTTCTTCCTTGTGTCTGAACTCTATGTTCCAAATAACTTTCTAGCCCCATTAAATTGGACAGAGAGAGAAAGGAAGAATTCAGTCTGTGATTAATATTACATAAGTTATAAGCAATGCTTCTCCACATGCATATTTACATTCAGCCAGCTGCATCTGATTACTGACTGATAAGAGGCCTGGAGGACTTGAGGATGACATGGTCAGCTGGCTTTGTTGAAAGTTTAATTTCTGCAGGCCTCCTGGACTCTTATATTTGGTGGTGTGAATAGAAGGAAAAGCTTCCAGTTTTTCACTATATTTTATTCATTACAACTTTATGAAGTTTTTACCCTCTGCCTCCTGTAGTACTGTAAATGGTGGGTAATAAGGAAGAAGACAAAAGAATTATTTTTCACAAGGAATTTGTGGTCTTAAAATGATAATATATGTTTCATCCCTATAGCATTTTGGTTATTTCCATACATGCTCAGGACCCTGACACCAGAGATAAATAAGATATAAAGTGATCACAGTAAAAATTTGTAATTTCTGTGTGTTGATGGTATTAGACTTATGAGAAAGTAAGTGTGGACAGAGTATAAGTTTTTGATGATCAAGTCATAGATGAGATGTTTGAAGATGAGAGAATCATATGTAACCTTCCTATAAATGGAGTCTAGATGCCCAGTGCTGTCAGTCTCTCACATCCTACTCTACATATATTGGGATGTTTTAGGACTTAGTGGCCTTTGAGGATGTGGCTGTGACCTTCACCCTGGAGGAGTGGGCCTTACTGGATCCTTCACAGAAGAAACTCTACAAAGATGTGATGCGGGAAACCTTCAGGAACCTGGCCTCAGTAGGTAAGGATGATGATATTCCTTCAATTGTCAATTAGAGAACTAGTGTTTCTTGCTCATCAACATTGTTCCAAGATGTGTGATGTGGAAAGAGAGGATGCTGGTAAATAAACTAGATATGGTCACAGCTTATCATGGATCTAGAAGCTAATAATCTTTCTATAATCTGATACTTTGGGGTCATTTTTCTGGTTCTGCATTTTAGGAAAAAAATGGGAAGATCCTGACATTGAAGATCAGTGCAGAAATCAGGGGAGAAAACTAAGGTGAGTCACACAATAGAAAGCAGTGTCTCTTGTGAGGACTCTAGTTAGTTATGAAATTTTTAAAAGAAGCAAACAAAACTAATAAATGCTGCTTAAAATATTTTTCTTATAAAATTTTTACAAAAATACTTTCATAAATGTAACATACATGTTCAGTGTTTGCAAAATTGTTCACTTGTGAACAATATTAATAAACCCTATATATTCATATCACAGTTTGATAAAAGCAAGGGTGAAGTCTTTTTGGAGAGCATGCAGTATATTTAATTTTAGACAAATTAGAGAAGACAATATATATATATATATATATATATATATATATATATACTTTTCCTAAAAATCATAAAAAATATGAATAGAAAATCATTAATGAAGAAATCATTAATTATGTGCTTTTCATTTTTTACAGAAATTATATGGTGGGGAGACTCTGTGAAAGTAAAGACAATAGTCAGGGTGGAGAAAACTTCAACCTTATTTCAAATTTCAATCTGAAGAAGAAAACTGGAGTAAAACCATGTGTGCGCAGTTTATGTGGAAAAGTCTTTGTGTATCATTCATCCCTTGATAGACTCATCAAATGTCACACTAGACACAAGTCCTCTGAGTATCTGAAATATGGAGAGAAGCCGTATAAATGTAATGTATGTGGGAGATCCTTTAGTTATCTCCAGTGTTTTGAACAACATGAAAGAACTCACACTGGAGAGAAAACCTATAAATGTAAGGAATGTGGGAAAGTCTTCATGTGCCTCAAAACCTTTCGAAAACACATGATAACACACACTACAGAGTCCCCTTATAAATGTAAGGAGTGTGGGAAAATCTTCAGTTGTTCAAGTTCACTTCGATTACATGAAAGAACACATACTGGAGAGAAACCTTATGAGTGTAAACAGTGTGGTAAAGCCTTCGGTATTCCTAGTTCTCTTCGAATGCATGAAATAACTCACAGTGGAGAGAAACCCTATGAATGTAAGGAATGTAGAAAAGCCTTCAGATATTACCAAAGTTTTCAAACACATGAAAGAAATCACACTGGAGAAAAACCCTATGAATGTAAAAAATGTGGCAAAGCATTTAGTTGTCTCAGTTACCTTCGAAAACATGAAAGAACTCACATTGTGGAAAAACCCTATGAATGTAAAATATGTAGTAAAGCATTCAGGTATCCCAGTTATCTTCAAATTCATGAAAGAACTCACACTGCAGAGAAACCCTATGAATGTAAACTATGTAGTAAAGCATTTAGTTGTCTCAGTTATCTTCGAAAACATAAAAAAACTCATACTGGAGAGAAACCCTATGGCTGTAAGGAATGTGGAAAAGCCTTCAGATGTTATCAAAGTCTTCAAACACATGAAAGAAGTCACACTGGAGAGAAACCCTATGAGTGCAAAATATGTAGTAAAGCATTCAGGTGTCTCAGTGATCTTCGAAGACATGAAAGAATTCACACTGCAGAGAAACCCTATGAATGTAAAATATGTCATAAAGCATTTAGGTGTCCCAGTTATCTTCAAATACATGAAAGAAATCACACAGGAGAGAAACCCTATGAATGCAAAATATGTAGTAAAGCATTCAGGTATCCCAGCTATCTTCAAATACACGAAAGAACTCACACTACAGAGAAACCCTATGAATGTAAAATATGTAGCAAAGCATTTAGATGTCTGAGTTACCTTCGAACACATGAAAGAACTCACACTGGAGAAAAACCCTATGTGTGTAAAATATGTAGCAAAGCATTTAGGTATCTCAGTTATCTTCAAATACATGAAAGAACTCATACTGGAGAGAAACCCTATGAGTGTAAGGAATGTGGAAAAGCCTTTAGTTACCACACAAACTTTCGAAGACACCTGACAATGCACACTGGAGAGAGACCATATAAAAGTGCAGAATGTGGGAAAGGCTTTAGTTATCCCAGTTCCTTTCGAATGCACGAAAGGACTCACTGGATAAAACCTCTTGAATGTAAACAGCATGGGAAAGACTTGCATTGGCCCACATCCTTACATGTGAAACTTCCCATGGAAAAGAAATAAAAATGTAACATGAGAGAAAGCTTGATAGAAATTAATCCATGTATAATGGGCCAGAAAACTTTCAATATGAACAGCTCTTATTAAAGTTGTAAATATATTGTGTTAAACCTTTTTCTTAAAGTGCATTATTGGACCTTGGATTTCTACTAATTTCAAAAATGAATATTCAGATGTGATCATTCTGAGAGTAGTCTTTCAACAATAATACATAAGATTATTGATTTTTCCTTAAAATGTTTAATAAGATTTCTCTCCACTTTGAAGTGTATTTCTTACACGGAGTTACGTTAAATTTTTTATGTTTTATTCTGTCTTAAGGGGCCATTAAAAAACAACAGTTTTGTAGTGGGATTTTCCTAGCATCATTGTGGAAATCCTTTATATCCCTAGATTAGTATATATATTCTACTTTTTCCTCTGATAAAGCTCCTTTTTGGGGCTAATGGATAGAAGTGTTTTTCCATTTTTTGATACTGATAAATAGTTTAAATAAATTTTATGTACAGCAGTTTTATGAAAGAATATAGTTTCATGTGAATATTATTTTTATATATGTACCTTTGCTTTTTGTCCTTCCTTCTAACCTGTGTTTGTTGAATTATTTTGATTTAAGAAGAGGGACCTGTAATAGGGCAAGAAAATCTACAGTTGGAAATACCCCCCATGGGTAATGTTAGGAGCTTGATTTTCCAGAATCCATCCCATTTATGGTTCCATGTTAGAATTTCTTTTTTTCTTTTAAGATTTTATTGGGGAATTGGGGGAGGGGAACAGCGCTGGGGAATTGGGGGAAGGGGAACAGACAAGTTGCTGTCCTTTTGTTCTTCAGTCTAGTTGTGCAGGACGTTGCTTCACTGGCCCATGTTGGTATCATTGCGCTCTTCCTGGTGAGGCAGATTGGTCGCTGGCCTCTGGACGGCGGCTCTTGGCAGCTCACATCAGCTGCCGGCTGCTCACACTGGCTGCCGGCCACACACAGTAGCTTATGGCAGCCCACTGCAGCTTCACTACAGCCTATGCCGTCGCCGGCAACTCACGGCAGCCCAGCTCCAGGTCGAGCTGTTGCTCACCATTTTAGCTGTAGAGGGCAGTGTCACTGGCCCTCATGTGGGATCCGAACCAGGGCCCTGCTGCTCAGAGCCAGCTCCTAACCAACGCACCACTCGGCTGGCCCTAGAATTTCTTAATAGCCTCACTTGCATTGTATTTGGAAGGCAAAAACAAAGACGGCATTATTCAGACTTTGAAGCCACTATTTGGACAGATAGACAGATACATAGGAGCTTCAAGGACACCATCTTCCAGTCCATTTTTTAAATTCTTTTATTTTCCAATTAAGACTATCCTCCTAACCTCTATCAACTGTTGGTTATCCATTTTCTGAGAGGTATAGCTTTCCACTGATGTCTTCACAAGATCCACACCAAAGATCCATCATAGTTTGGAGTTTTCTGTCAGCCCTCTTATATCTATAGGAAACTGATTCAGACTTTCATGCTTATGTCTGATTTCCCTCTTCTCTAGATTATATCTGTTTAAGGTCTAATTTGTATAGGGAACACCTTAAGCTGTCAAATGCTAGTGACCATGTTTTCCTGATTCACCATGACACGGTGCCATCAAAAAGAAGGACACAGGAGTTTGTTTCTCTGCTGCATGTGCAGTGGCTGCCGTGACCCAGTCCTTCCATGTGAGACCAGGCCCCTTCCTCCTGTCAGAAAGCCTGTGGGTGTTTCCTGTTGCTTGTAGCTGAATGTAAGCCCTGAACATGTTTACAATTATGTTTGATTGTATGTGATTAAAGTACAGTAAAACCTTGGATTGTGAGTAACTTGGTTTGCGAGTGTTCTGCAAGATGAGCAAACATTTCTATTAGGTTGGTGCAAAAGTAATAGCGGTTTTTGGCATTACGCGTAATGGCAAAAACCGCTATTTTGCACCAGCCTAATAATACATTTTAACTTGGTAAACTAGTGCTGTCTTACAATATGAGTATTTTGTTTATGGAACAAATTATGCTTGCAAACCAAGGTATTACTCTATGTGCATTTTTTGTCAAATGAGCACTTCTGCAGGTTTTTCATAGAAATATTTTATTGTTTCCTAAGCCATGTGCTAACAAATATTGTTTTTTCATTTCCCGAGAGAATATGTTCAAATATCCCATTATAATTACAGATTTTCAAATAAACTTTGTGATTCTCTTCATTTAATCATATACGAGGTGTGACAATTAAGTTTGCGAACTCATTCTAGAAAAAGTGCTACATACAGCATTGTAGAATATTACTACGGTCACTTTCAAAGTACTTCCCTTGGGAAGCTATGCACTGACACCAGCGCCTAGTCCACCCTTCAAAGCAATTTTGGAACTCTTTCTGGAATGGTCATCAGAGATGTCGTATTACCCTTGCTGTCCTGATTGTCATCAAAATGTCTTCCTTTCAATATTTTCCTTATCTTTAGGTAAAGAAAGAAGTCATTGGGGGCCAAATCAGGTGAATAGGGAGGGTGTTCCAATACAGTTATTTGTTTACTTGCTAAAAACTCCCTCACAGTCAGTGCTGTGTGAGCTGGTGCATTGTCATGATGCAAGAGCCATGAATTGTTGGCAAAAAGTTCAGTTCATCTAACTTTTTCACACAGCCTTTTCAGCAGTTCTAAATAGTAAACTTGGTTACTGTTTGTCCAGTTGGTACAAATTCATAATGAATAATCCCTCTGATACCAAAAAAAGTCAGCAGTATTGCAACAAGTTCACAAACTTAATTGTCAGAGCTTTGTATTTTGAGTCAATTTTAACGTGCATTTAAGTCAGGTAATGTTTCTTAAGACTATTTTATGGGGTTTTTTTAGTTACAGTTTTGTCATGACACTAATTTTCATTCATTCTTAATACCGAAACCTTAAATCATGGTTTTCTTCACTGCCCTCTTGCCAGTGACCTACATAATTGCACCTATAGTCAGAGAGGGGTATGATGAATTCTAATAATAAGAATGACCACTAAGTACACATGACTGTTATTTGTAACATAAAAGGTTGCTCAGACTTTGATAGGATTTGGCTTGTGTTAGATGACTTGATGGCTATGCAAGGCACCAGGACATTTTTTTTTTAAATATTTTATTGGGGAATTGGGGGAAGGGGAACAGACAAGTTGCTGTCGTTTTGTTCTTCAATCTAGTTGTGGAGGACGTTGCTTCACTGGCCCAAGTTGGCACCATCATTGCGCTCTTCTCTGGCGAGGCAGATCAGTCGCCGGCTTCTGGACGGCCGCTCACTGCGGCTGCTGGCCGCTCACGCTGGCTGCTGGCCACACACGGTAGCCCATGGCAATCCACTGCCACAGGGACTGCAGCCCACGCCGTCGCCGGCGACTCATGGCAGCCCAGCTCCAGGTTGAGCTGTTGTTCAGCATCTTAGCTGTGGAGGGCAGTGTCACTGGCCCTCATATGTGGGATCCGAACCGGGGCCCTCTGGCATCCCAAGCGAGTTCTTAACCATCGCGCCACTCGGCCGGCCCACCAGGACATTTTTTGTATATTGAATCCTATGAGGAAGTGAACTTATGTTATTGTTAGTCATAAACATTGTTTTCTAGTAGGGAAAAACATTGTAGTAAATCTAAATTTGTAAGAAGCCCCAGTCAGTCATATTAGTAAGAAGAGGCAATAATGATCATTTTTATGATTTGGAATGGTCATTTTTACCATTTTTAAAAACATGGTTACAAAATATATTTTTGTTTGGTCCATCATAGTCACCAAGTAGCTTTGAAGAAGGAGATATGTGATATCTTTCTCTTCAATAGGATAAAACTTGCCTTTACTACAAAGATTGCAGGCCCGCTCCCAGTACTCTGAAAGGGCTTATGCCTTTAGTACTTATTATCTAAACACTGATGAATTTCCTACGGTGTATTAGACACCATTTACCATAAGTACCTCAGTTAAAATATATAAATTCACTTTTTAGCATATTACATAATATTTTAAATATTTCTTTTATGACTCAACTGAGGGCTATAAGTTTAGGTAAATTGTGAGCAAATACAAACCTAGCAAGGGAGAAAGACAGGACGACTGGTCTAATCAAACATTTCTTGCTCAGAGACTGTGCCCCTCAATGCTAATGTTTCAATATCCCTCATTACCAGGCACTTTAGAGTCATCGAACCCAATTTAGCAGAAATAATCAAGACACTGTAGGATTGGGTATAGGGATGTGAGACACACTTGTTCTTGCAGTTCTGGTGTTTGTACTTTTGTGAGAAAAGAGATGGTTAACAGATGGTAAAGCTTTAGTTTATAGTCTGGAAATAAAGGATTTGAAGGAAAGTAAAATGATGTGCCACAATAGAGAGGCTGGGTGTGTATTTCTTTTCTATGAGGGTAGAAGCCTCAGTGAGGGAGGATGTCATTATTGATCACTTGTATTTTGACCATGTAAATACATCTTAAACACTATTTCTGGAACTTCTTGTTTATGTAAATAAATAATGGGTGACAATATAGAATGTCCTGCTTTCATTGATTAAGAATAAAGCTTCACTGTTACAAATTTTGTGTATAGAACTTGTGGTCATGAGTTTGGACATCTTTTTATGGAACTTGAGACTTCCTATTGATTTTGGCCACAGATATTTGCGGTGTCTTTTAGTGATTAATATCATTTGAGAGGATTTATCATTTACCTTTAATATGTAAAATGTTACAGTATTTGGCATTTTCACATTGCTGCTGTACACACTGAGTCACACAATTTATACCCCATTATACCATGGAGTCCTCCCAATTGAAGAAAGAGTTATATTCATCTGCACTGTTCTAGCCCATCCTGAGTTTATGTGTAAGGTGATATCTATGCAGGTCCACTGCTATTCCCCACTGGAAACACCACAAAGAGGTGTAAGGCAATCGTCCGAGGAATAACGGTGAGCTGCAGAGAGAGGGTATCATTTTGAGTAATAACCTAATTGGGTGTAACAGGAGAGATGGGAAATTTTTGACGTCTTTTTCTTACACAAGTGGTTGGAAGCCTCCTGTTTCAATAATGCACACAGCCCCACTACCCATTGGACTGTCATAGGATTCATTTCCATTTACTCAGACTTCCAGCACCTTTTCTGGAAGTCTAAAAAATACAGGTAGTAGCTTCAAGTTTTATTAAAAAGCAAAGGAAATTAAATTTTTAAATGTTTTTTAGTGTTAAGTAACATTATGGAGGGGTTTCATTCAAATAGGCATGACAAGAGTGTTCTCTTAAGCAGATGGCATGTTTTCCATCTTTTGATGGCAGTATTTCTATACATTTGTGGAAATTCACAAGTACACCTATACACACAATGGCATATATCTATATCTATATCTATATATATATAAAACACTTGCTTTCATATGCTAGGAGAATGGTAAACTCTCCCAAACCTTGATTTTTTTTTTATGTGTTCAACACTTGTTTACATAACTGCAGGATCCTTATTGGGAAGAATTGAAGGTCTGTGAGGAAGAATTCAGTCCCCACCAGGCCTTCCTTGCAGCCCTGTCTCAATTGAGAAAACACCCTCTAGGGTGTACTGCCCTCATCTCATGCATGTTAACTAGGAGTAAAGTGAGAGGGCTCCCAGTATCTGTCCTGGAGTTTAAATCAGGCTCCTTGGACAGACCTCTGGATGTACTGTGGTTCTCAAACATAAAGGTGTGTCCCATGTGGGATCTGCCTGGGGACGTCCTCAGTCATGGGCATCAGCATTATTTCCTTCCATTGCCTCCACAGACCATTTCCTGCTCTTTGTTTCCTAACTCAAGCCTACTTGTGCCTGCTTAAATGGAAAAGTCTTCAGAAATCCATGCATATCCCAGTCTGCATAATTTCTTTGAGGCAACACTAGGGGGCTGTGAGCTGAGAGGGTGACAGAAGCAGATGTAGAAACCATGTCATGGGCACTTTCCTCTAGATCACAGCGATTCCAGCCTTGGCATATTTATCAGGTCTATTTGATTACTTATTTTGAGAACACTTAAAAATTGACTTTGAATGGGGAAACAAAGAATTTGTCAAAATAAGTCACTCCATTATTACTATTTCCCCACACCCATAAAAGCTTTATCTGCCCTCTTTTATGCATTAAAAAGTCTCTAAATCATCCATGGTGGATATAAATTGCCTAAGGCATTCTTGTACCAGAAACTATTCTTAGCTGGTGCTGCACACAATTATGCATCCACTGCTAGAACTGACAGACTCCTTTCTAAATGGAGGCCTGCCTAGGCTCTGAGTTGCTGGACCTACACAGTGTGTACAGCACAATTAAAATGGCATTGTGTCATGCAGGGCCCCTCAGGTTTATAACCCACGGACTTCTCATGGAACAGATATTGGTACTTACAGAATAGAGACAAGAATGGTTCCTCTGGCATATCCCAACTACAGGAGGAAGTATATTCCCCTTTTCTCTGATTGATGATAATGCTTTCCATAGAAGAGGTCATCTTTGTGGACACACTGGCCACTTTGTGAGTCACTTAAGAGCACACGAATGACCAGGGCATTCCTATTTTTATAGACTGTGTCATAACCAAATGTGATGGAATCCACTGCAGACATGCTACATTCTGTCCCTAGTTCAAATAGGCCATTCCTGATGAAATATTGGACATTTACATCACACCTCCTATAATAACTTACCAAAATGGATCAAAGACCTAAATATGAAGTAAAACTTTAATACTCTTAGATAAAAATAAAAACATATAAGTCTTCATGACCGTAGATTTGGTAAAGAATTCTTAGATATGACACCAAGAGAAAAAAACAGCAAAAAACAATAATAATTTGGATTTCATTAAATTAATAACTTTTGTACATCGGAGGATACCATCAAGAATGTGAAAACATACATTAGGACCAGGTGGCCTGTTAGTGGGGAAGTAAACTAGTGCAGCCTGTATAGAAAAGAGTAGGGTAGTTACTCAAAAACTAAATACATAATTGTACATATTTTTTCCTTCAAGAACTTACTGTTGTGGCACATATTTTCTAGTGTATGTACCCCTTAAAATTTAGAATTTTTCTTATTCTTTAAAAAAAACCGTTATATGTCTTTGCTGACCCCAACCATTACTTAACAACTGAGGAGTGTCATACTTCTCACCTACTCATGAAGGTGAACATGCCCTTGGAGTCTGCAGGAGTGGAGGGTGGGTTACATGGTACAGTGCCTCTTCTGCCAGTGCTTCTTGCAAAGTCATCAAGAACCTTTATAATTGCTCTTACTGGCAGAACTCCCTTCTTTAGTGAGAATGAAATTTGAAATTTCATTTGGTATTCAGTGAGCACCTACTATGTGCCAGGTGTTGGGAATAGGACATTCCCTCCACCCAATTGTTCAATATTTAACCTGTTTCAGAATTGCTACTCTACTTCCAGATAGCTCTGCTTAAATTTCAGTCTTTTTTTTTATTATTATATTCCCTTCATCTGTTTCTACCACCTTCTACCCCCCACCCTTTCCTCTTGCAAAAACCAATCTGTTCTGTGTTTCTATAAGCTTGGTTTTTTGTTTGTTTTAGATTCTACATGTAAGAAAGAGCATGCGGTAATTGTCTTTCTCTGACTGACATATTTTACTTAACATAATGCTCTTGAGGTCCATTCATTAAAAATGACATGATTTTATTCTTTTTATGGCCGACTAATATCCCATATACCACCATTTCTTTCATTCATCAGTGGACACATACGATATTTTTGTATCTTTGCTATTGTAAATAATGCTGCAATGAACATGGGTGTGCATATGTCTTTACGTGGTAGTATTTTCATTTTATTCAAGTAAATAACTGGAAGTGAAATGGCTGGTGGCTGGATCATATGTCCCAGCCAAAATAGAGTTCTATTTTTAATTTTTGAAGCAATCTTCAAAATGTTTTCTATAGTGGCTGCACCAGACATTATTTCTTGGCCTTTTGGTAATAGCCATTCTTTCAAATTTGAGGTAATATCTCATTGTGATTTTGATTTCCATTTCTCTGATGACTAACGATGTTGAACATCTTTTCATATACCTGGTGGCCATCTGTACATCTTTGGAAAAATGTCTGTTCAGACCTTCTGCCCATTTTTTAATTGGATATTTTGCCTATTTGCTATTAAGTTGTATGAGGTTTTAAAATATATTTTGTATACTAACCCCTATTTAGGTAAGTGATTTGCAAACATTTTCTCCCACTTAGTAAGTTGACTTTTATTTTGTTGATGATTTCCTTTGCTCTGCAGAAGATTTTTGGTTAATGTAGTTTTACTTGTTTATTTTTGCTTTTTTTGCTTTCACTTTGGGTATCAGATTTTAAAAATTATCACCAAGATCTATGTCAGGGAAGTTAAGGCCTCTGATTTCTGCTAGCAGTTTTGTGGCTTTAAGTCTTACATTCAAGTCTTTAATCCATTTTGAGTTAATTTTTGTGTATGGTGTAAGATAATGGTCCACTTTCATTCTTCTATATGTGTCTGTCCAGTTTTATTTAAGAGACTGTCTTTTGACCATTGTGTATTCTTATCTCCATTGTCTTAAATCAATTGACCATATATGTGTGGGTCTATTTCTCAGTTCTCTATTTTGTTCCATTGATATGTGTCTGTTTTTATCCCAATACCATACCATTTTAATTACTATAGTTTTATAATATAGTTTCAAGTCAAGAGGCTTGATACACCCACTTTGTTCTTTTTTTCTCAAGGGTACTTTGGCTTTTGGGGGTCTTTTGTGGTCTCATACAAATTTTCAAGTTATGTGTAAGCCTACCTTACAAATATCTGAGTATTGTTAGGTATAAGTATAGTAAACATTTCATATGTACTTTCTCCAAAGGAAGAAAAATACTATTGTTATAAAATGTTTTAAATGGGCAACTCTAAACATTTTATTTGATTTCTCTTAGATCAGACAATCACAATTTATATATAATGTGCTTTAGAATCTGTTGTATTAAGTTTAATTCATTGATTACAAAAGTCTTGAATTCCAAGGAAACTTAGCTAGTTAGTAACCAACTCTCTTATGCATATATATTTAAACAAAATGGTTAAAAAATAAGCAAACTAAAGCCTATAGATACATATAAATATTAGTACACTCATTGAGTAACCCCTCAGCAATGAGATATCACATACATGATTTAAATCAGAAATTGGCTAGAGTAAGGTATTCAGAGACAACAATTTTATGATGATGTATGTCAACTTCACTGTAGTCCATCATGCCTGGATTTTGGAGTTCTGATATTTCACCAATGGAACTAACCTATCCCTGCAACTAAATGACTTAAAGGCCAAAAAAAAAAAGTTCTTTTTCACAACAGATGAAAAATAAATAAATTCAGAGTTACCACATGATCAAGCAATGCTACTTCTGGGTATATATCCCAAAGACTTAAATGCAGAGACTGAAATATATTTCTATACGTGTTCACAGGACCATTATTCATGAGAGCCAAAAAGGGAAAGCAACTCATGTGAACATCAGTGAATGAAAGAATGAACAAAATTTAGTATCTACATACAATGGAATATTACTCATATTTAATAGAAGGGAAACTGATATATGCAACAACATAGGTGAAACTTGAGGACACTATGCTAAGTGAAATAAACCATTTTAAAAAATCACAACTACTGAACTAACTATATACTTAACATGTAAATGTTATAGTATGTGTATGCTATCACAATTAAGAGTAACAATATTAAAGCAAGAGAGAGAAAACACGACCCAGAGAATGAAATAAAATTTTACAGATCATACGAGCATATCTGATAAGGGATTTGTATCAAAAATACATAAAGAGGGCCGGCCGAGTGGCGCGATGGTTAAGAACGGGCTTGGGACACCAGAGGGCCCCAGTTTGGATCCCACATATGAGGGCCAGTGACACTGCCCTCCACAACTAAGATGCTGAACAACAGCTCAACCTGGAGCTGGGCTTCTGTGAGTCGCCGGCGACGGTGTAAGCTGCAGCCACTGCTGCAGTGGGTTGCCATGGGCTACCGTGTGTAGCCAGCAGCCAGCGTGAGTGGCCGTCCAGAAGCCGG
>NW_017731648.1:1929625-1938112 GCF_001890085.2 Hipposideros armiger | reverse complement strand
GACAGCAACTTGTCTGTTCCCATCCCCCCAAGTCCCCAGCGCTGTTCCCATCCCCCCAATTCCCCAATAAAAATATTTAAAACAAAACAAAACAAAACAAAAAAAACATAAAGAAGTCTTTCAACTAAATAATAAGAAAGTCAAACCAATTTTAAAATGTCAAAGGGTGTGAATAAACATATTTTTTCCAAGGGAGATGTACAAATGGGGAAGATCACATGAAAAGATGCTAGAAGTCACTAGTCATCGAGGAAATCCAAATTGAAACCTCAGAGAGATACCATGTCACAACCACCAGGGTGGCTGGAATGAAAAAGCGAGATAACAACTAGTTTTGAGGAGGATATGGAGAAATCATCCACAGCTGGTGGGAATATAAAATGGTGGTTCAGTCACTTAGGAAAACAGTCTGGCATTCCTCAACAATTAAACCTAGAATTACAATAGGACCTAGGAATTCACTCTTAGGTATATACTCAAAGAAATGAAAATATATGTCCAATCAAAATCTTGTACCTGAAGGTTTAGTGCAACGTTAGTTAGAATAGCCAAAAAGTGGAAACAAACCAAATATCTGCAACAGATGAATAAACGCAATGTATTTTATCCATACAATGCAATATTATTTGGCTGTAAAAAGAAATGAAGTAGCCATACATGCTACTGCATGGATGTTCCTTGAAAAAAATTATGCTAAGTGCCTGAAGTCAATTCAAAGACAACAAACATATCATATAATTCCATTCATATATAAATCCAGAATAGGGAAATCTATAGACACAGCAAGATTAGAGGTTGCCTAGGACTGTGGCTTGGAGGTGGAAGATGGAAAGATGGAGGAAGTAATAGCTAAAGGGTACAGGGGTTTCTTTTGAGACAATGAAAATTTCAAAAATTGTGGTGATGACAGCACATGTGTCAATATACTGAAAACTAATGAATTGTACCCATTAAAGGGGTTCATCGTATGGTATGTGTATTGTATCTCGATAAAGCTATTCAAATTTTAAAAAATAAATGTACTAGGAGTTTGGAACTAATGTGTTAGTATATTGACTTTTTAATTACATCCCACATTTTCAAAATCTTATTATTTTTTTCTTATCTTGGTGAAAATAGGACTGCAGTTGCTTTGGGAGTAGCATAGCCATTTACATTTCAAAATCTCTAAGGGCACAGTCAAAAACTAAAAGAAATTTCCTTCTAGTGTAAAATGTACACCCATGAGTTTTGTTGAACACATCTTACAGCTTACTGATTGGGTCGAAGAGTCCCTGCGCCCGGGTGGCTCTGTGGGATTCAAATTTCTCTGCAGAATCCAGTACTTAGGAGGTCATGGGATTCTTTAGCTGAAGCACCACATTTTGGGAGGTGGAGAAGGGATGGGTGGAAGGCTCAACGCTGTCAACAAGGATCAAAATGGAACCAAACTCTTTATTACACATGATGAGGTCAGTTTTAAATGGGTTTGTAAACAACGTCACAATACCCTGAGTGGCTTCACAGCCTGTGCCAACCCCCGACCTGGGGAGGACCTCAGATACTCTGGGTCCCAGTCCGGCTGGCTTGGGCGTCCCTCTTGCTCTGCAGAAGGTCATCGCTCCATCTGGAAATTGACTCCAATCTCCTTCGTACACCAGTGTCACCGCGTTCAGAAAGGAGCAAGAAGAAGACGCCAGGGCCCCTCTAGGAGCAAGAATACATTTTGTTCTGAGCAAAAGCCCTTGAAGGGATCAGGTCGCGCCCACAGGCGGCGGCTGGTTCTGTTAAACCGTTTGAACTCGTTCCCTGATTGTTACTCAGCAACAGGGAGGCAGGTCCTTGCGAACTGTCCAATTGGGCGCATTGGGGAGGTGCGTGGTGCGAGGCTCATAGAACATCGAGGAAGTTCCAGATTGCGTCTCACCTGCGGTTAACGGACCAGGTGTCTCTGCTGTATCCCCAATCTAATTCTAACCTGCACAGGCTGCGGGGACCGAAGGAACTTCGCCGGGGTGCCCCAGAAGCTGGGAAATGGTGAGTGTGCGGGGGCCTGTGTCCCAGGACGGGAATGAGGGCCTGGTTGGAACCGGCCAAGGTTCGATCCGGCCTACCCGGGATCAAATCTGGAGTCTGAGGACCTGAGTCCCCCTGGTGCTGCGCTCCGACCTCGGTCCCTTCTGCTGACATCTTGTGGGGCTGGGTCAGTAACCAGGACCCCGAGCGTCCTTTCTGGTCACTGCACGCGGCCTCACTGGTTCCAGCCGAGGAGCCTCTCTGTGTAGTTCTGTGTCTCCCCAGAATGCACAGTGACCACAGGGAGGGAAATCAGGGGACAGTCGTGACTCGTACTACCGGGTTCATGCATCGGAAGAGCTGTGGTCTGTGTGGTCCCCATCTCTCTGATTTTCCCAGCGGGTGCCCATTTTCTTCTGAGTTTTTCCAAAGTTTTGTGAAGTAGGATTTCAAATCCACAACCTTGACCCCCTCCCCATCTTCCTAGGACTGGCAATACATGCCTAAATTTCCAGATCCCTTCCCAAATTCCCAAACGCCAACTCTCCTCACCCATTCAAGCATTATAATTAACTATTAGTCCTCCAGGGTGCATTTCAAACAGACACTGTCTTGGTTGCTGGCGGGTTGTGCAAGTATTCACCAGGCACAAAGGAATAGACGAATTCTTTGTTTCTTTGAACAGTTTTGTACTTTCATAAATTTTCATGTTACTAATTACCATCCTTTCATTTCAGCTTGACGAAATCGCCATAGCGTTTCTTGCAAGGCAGGTGTAGTGGTGATGAACTCCCTGAGCTTTGGTTTGTTTGTGGAAGTCTTTCTGTTATTAATCGCCAAGTGACAGCTTTGTTGTATAAAGCATTCTTGGTTGGCAGTTTCTTTCTTTCAACACTCTGTATATCATGCCACTCTGACAGGTTTCAGCTGAGAAATGTAGAAATGGAGGTCCCCTTGTATGTGATGTGTCACTTTCTCTTGCTACTTTCAAAATTCTTTGTCTCTGTTGTTTGATAATTTGATTACAATGCATGCTAGTAAAGTCTTCTTTCAGTTCAACCTGTTTAGGGATATTTGAGTTCATGTACCTGGATGTCTATATCTCTTCCAAGACTTGGGAACTTTCCAGCTATTATTTCTTTACATTAGCTTTTTACCCAACTGCCTCCTCTGGAATTTCCATAATGTGTATATTATTTCTTTACTAGTGTACCCTAAGTCATGTCAGCTTTCTTCATTTTCTTTATCTTGCATCTGGATCATTTCAAATGATCAGTTTTCCAAGTTTGCAGATTTCTTTCATCTGATTCATTCAGTTAGCTGTTGAAACGCTATAACATTTCTCATTTCATTCGTTGTATTCTTCAAGACATGAATTCTGTTTGGTTCTTTATGAAATCTGTCTATCTGTTGAACTTCTCCTTTTGTCAGTGTATTATTTTCTTTCTTTTTTTTAGCTGAGCCTTCCTGCCACCTGTTGGCAGCTCAGGCTCGGAATGGAATCAGCAACCCTGTTGTTGCTCAGAGCTCGCACTCTTGAGCAAGCTCTTAACCAACTGAGCCACTCGGCCCGCCCCAGTGTATTATTTCCTTGATTTCGTTGAGTTGACTGTGTTCTGAGCTTCCTTAGAACAATTATTTTTAATTCTTTCTCAGGCATTTTGCAGATCTCCATTTCTGCAGGATAGGGTACTGGAAAATTAGTGTATAATTTATAGAAATATGTGCTTCCTCAATATAGCCTAAGACATTTTTTAACAGACCCAAATATCTTTAGTTATTATGTATTATGGAAACAAAAGTAGGTAAACTTAAATTTATTTAGTAATTAATGTGTTAGAATTTCATCTTATTTGGAAATGATCTGGCTATTCAATACTTTTCATCTTTTAACTTGGTAAACTCTAAGGTTTCAAGTTACCAAAAGGTTTTGGGAAACTACTTTTAGGTATACCTACCATAAAAAAATTGTTGTTGTAAACTTTCACTGTAAAACCTTTTATTCTATTTATGTCTATTTCATTTATTTATTTTTAGTAATTATATTCAGATTACATGTGAAAATTTTGTGGGACATTAGACAAGGTCAGTTATTATCTCAAGCTCTTTTCCTATTGACAAACTATGCAACAGAGATAACATGAACATTTTCTTATGTAAACCCAGATAAAATAAAAATATATTAAATGTGATAACTCCAGAGACTGTTTTAATTAAACCTAACAAGTTGGTTTTGATATTAAATATTTTCTCAGATCACATGATATTAAACAGCATTTGGGGTAGTTTCTGTTATATTTCTTAATTTACACAAGTATTTGATTCCTGTAAGCCAATTAAGAGAGCACTTTAAAAACAATTTTATTAATCATCTGGAGGTAGACATACATACATATATATATACACAGACATATCCAGAGACCTGATAGTTTTTTTCTGTTTTATTTTTATCATGAGACAGGTATAATAAGGCCATTAATTCACAACAGTTAGAATAATTTAAGTTTATCATTCAGATGGCTAAGGCTTTTACTTGTTAGAGAAGACACTTAATATTTGTATTTGTCCTTTACATACACTTTTTAAGAGACTGTCGGGGGCAGGGGCTGGCTGCCTAGGCAAGGGATTCTTCCCATACACTTGTGCTTGTAAAAAGCTTTCTCATTCCCCCATCCCCTTTTTTTTCACTTGGTTTGTTTAGTCTCAGGCGGTTATTTCTGATTAGGAAGGTCCTGGAAATTACTAAGGATGCTTACAAATCCTGTCAGATTTAATTTTTTTTTTTTAAGATTTTTTTGGAGAATTGGAGGTGGGGAACAGTGCTGGAGAATAAGGGGAAGGAGAACAGACAAGTTGCTGTCCTTTTGTTCTTCAGTCTAGTTGTGGAGGACGCCGCTTCACTGGCCGGTGTTGGTATTATCATTGTACTCTTCACGGGTGAGGCAGATCACTCGCTAGCCTCTGGATGGCGGCTCACGATGGATCTTGGCAGCTCACACCAGCTGCTGGCTGGCTGCTGGCCACACAGGACAGCTTATGGCAGCCCACTGCACTAGGGGCTGCAGCCTACGCCATCGCTGGCGACTCACTGCAGCCCAGCTCCAGGTCGAGCTGTTGTTCACCATCTTAGCTATAGAGGGCAGTGTCACTGGCCCTCATGTGGGATCCGAACCAGGGCTCTGCTGCTCAGAGCTGGCATCCCAAGCCAACTCTTAACCAACCTGCAATTTGGCCAACCCAGATTTAATTTTTCTTAAAAGTTTTTATCATAGAGTTATTAAATGTTTTGAAACATCTTGTTAGCTTTCATGCAGGAGAAACAAAAAATATTTTAAAGCACCTGCTCAGATTGCCAGTTTATTTTAGTATACGTTGAGAGCTCTTTTTTGTTTTTAAATGCTTCTGCTTATCAGAAAATACATTCTATTGTGTCTGTGAGGTTTGGATTCGTTGTGACAGATGCTGAGGTCACATTAAGTGTGCCTATTTCTGAACAAGGGTAACAGTTTCATGTGTGGCCTGACAGCCTTGCACCAAGCCCTTGCTTGACCTGTAGAGCGCATAAGACCATTGTGCTCTCATGAGGCCTGGCCTGGGCTACCCTGTTGTCCGTATTTACAATACTTGCTTCACTTGGAAACTCAATCAGGACTTCGCTGTGCACACCTGTGCCCAGGTGTTCCCAAAGAGCTGGGTGAATACAGTGGAGTAAGCCCCAGGAGAGGAAAGGTCTTGTTTAGATTCAAACGTGCCAGGGAGAGACTGGATCCTCCAGAGGCCAAAGAAGCTGGTTTAACTGAGCCCCTCCTTCTCCCTCCCAGTGTCAATCAGGGAGGAAGGGGGTGTGCATGGATTTCTGTCCAATCAGAGGTGGAGACGGGCCAGGTGGGTGGGGCGACGCAGTGGGACACGACACTGGCGTGCGCGTCCCAACTCCGGTCTGGATTGTGACAGCCCTGGTTGTGGGAGTCGTAGGAAGGGTCAGGGAGACCCAGGAAACCTAGAAATGGTGAGTGTGCTGTCCCGGGTTGTGGAGATGGGGACGAAGGGCTGATTGGAACCGGCTGGAACGGATCGTGGCCTCCTTGCGATCAAGTCCGGAGTCTTCAGTCAAATCTGAAGTCTGAGGACCCGAGTCCCCCGGAGGCCCTGCGCTGCACGTTTCTACTCCCTTCCAGCTGGCAGCGTGGGACCTGGGCATGGAGCTGGGACCCCGGTCGTCCTGTCTCGTCACTGCACCGGGGACTTGGCTCCGGCCCGGGAGCCTCTGTGGGCAGCTGTGTACTTGCAATCCCGCGCCTCCCCAGGTGGTGCGGTGACCACATGGAGGGTCATCGCAGACAGTGGTGACTGGGGTTTCGGGTTTCCTGCGTGGGAGCAGATGTGGTCTGTGGGGTCCCCAGCTCCTTCTGCTTCCCCAGTGGGTCCCCGTTTCCCCCAGAATTTTCCAGTGTTTAGGGAGCTGGGTCTCAGGTCCACGACCGGGTCGCTGCAGCCTGGCTGTTCCTGGGACTGGCAACAAGTCCCTAAATTTCCAGATCCTTCATTCCCTAAGCCAGCTTCCCTTTTCTGAGTCACAGCATCATTATCAACTGTTTGTCCTCAGGGATGCATTTCAAACACACCGATATTTTAATTGCTTGTTTTTTTTTCCTAGAGCCATGCAGAGGCTAACTATAAATTAAAGATATATAGTTGTCTGGGATATTTTACATGAGAGGAAAGCGGACAATAACCACCTGGAAGACAGCTCTGTGAAATCCCTGTTCCTCTCCCCGCAGGACCTTCCCTGGGCACAGACATCCTATGGGGAGGCCTTTGGGTGAAGGTTGTTTGGAAACTTTCCTGGGTGTCCTCTCCTGTTAGCTTTACCCCTCTATTGGTATGTTGCTTGAAAACATTTAAAACCTTGGATTGCGAGTAACGTGGTTTGTGAGTAAAGTGGTTTGCGAGTGTTCCGCAAGATGAGCTAACATTTCTAATACATTTTAACGTGGTAAAAGAGCGATGTCTTGCAATATGAGTAGTTTGTTTCCAGAACGAATTATGCCCGCAAGCCAAGGGATTACTGGTTTGTGTATTTACTTACTTGTCATTTTTTTCAGTAGGTATAAAATGTATTTAACCAATAGAGCTTGAAAAACAATACAAATAGTTTCAAAGAGGTACTAAAGAAGTGAATTCTGAAAAGATAAAATATTCCAGTATCACCTTCCGTTTTTAGAGACTTCTTATTTTACTCCTTCTTCCTGGGCATGTGTAGGAAGTTTCTGAGGTTTATTTTATTTTGGGTGCTTTAAAATGCAGTGCTGTGGCTTCACCTTGCACAGCAGAATTGTTGAAATATGTTAAGAGAAACACTACAACCCTGGAAATGGGGGTGCAATACAGGTGTGTGTATGGGGGGCTTTTTCTGAAATTGTGGTTATTATTCCTTAGACCTAAACAGTTTGCATTTAGAGTGTAATTCGTGCTCATTGGGAAAGTGTGACAGTCAGGTGGTCTGTGTCCTGGGTTAGGGTTCGTGAATTTGAGAGTTCATTTGGATCAGAACCTTAACTTGAATTGGGCTTTGAGTTTCCTCACTGAGAATGGAAGCCTGGTGGAGCGAGTGCTTCCATGCTTACAGGATGTGGGGGGGTCGGGGGGAGCTGTGTGTGGAACTTCCAGCCTCCATTCCTGGGGCTGCTCTGGTGTCCCCCACCTCTTTCATGAGGGAATGACTCCCACCCCCCGGGGTCCTGTCTCAACTGGGGGTGTCTAGACCCACGTTTGTGGTTATGTTCAACTTTCTGAATATGGGTTTTGTTTTTTGTTTGTTGGTTTTGGTTAAGTGTAGGGAAGCAGGCTGATAATCTCTTGATTCCACTATTTGTTTCCTTTCTTTGGATTTCTTTCTCCAGTGAATATTGCAGCTCTTTGAATCTAGTTTCCATTAGCACCCCGGGCTTTCAAGATGTAAGTTCATCGAGTGATACCTTATGAGCAAGGCAAGAAAATAGTGGAACCAACTAGAATTTTGGTTACATTAGGCAAGAAACCTCAAGATGTGAGATGTTTAAGTTCTTATTTTTTAAGTTCTCAGTTTTTTCATTCAGCATTTTTATGTCAATGTCTGTAGACAACTATGACATTGAAAAGACTTTACTAGGGGCCGGCTGAGGGGCTCAGTTGGTTAACAGCACAAGCTCTGAGCAACAGGGTCACTGGTTCGATTCTTACATGAGCCAGTGAGCTGCGCTGAGCTGAGCTGAGCTGCCGCTGAGCTGCCAATGGGTGGCAAAATGGTTCAGTTGGTTAGAGCATATGCCCCTAAAGACAAGGTTTCCGGTTCGACTCCTGCATGGGATGGGGGGCTACACCCACCTGCAACTAAGATTGAGCATGGCACCTTGAGCTGACCTGCCCTTGTAAGGATCTCGGCCCGGACCCTAGGCCAGACAGACTCACGTTAAAAATTATACTTCAGCTACTCCCATAGACTCTAAAAAA
>NW_017731648.1:1901682-1929570 GCF_001890085.2 Hipposideros armiger | reverse complement strand
CTGTTGTGATAGCGGGTTGCGGTTTTAACTGGAATAACTACACGTTCTTTTTAACTTCTGTAACTTACTTTGCATATAGCCCTGCCTTATAAAAAACCAGACCCCCGAGCCTGGGGACCGTTCTCCTTTTAGCCGGGGAGACAGTCGCTGAGCTCAGCTTAATAAAATCTTTGGAACCCTAATTTGATATCCAGCCTCTTTATTAATTGTCTGGACTTAACACCCTGAGCTGCCAAGAGGCGGCTGGATGGCGACTGGACTTGGAGCTGAGCAAGCTGCGCCCTTCACAATTAAGATTGAAGGACAACAACTTGGCTGTTCCCCTTCCCCAATTACCACCCCCCACCCCCGCAAAAAAAAAAGAAAAAAAGAAAAGGCTTTACTATTTCTAAGGCAAATGACTTCTTTTTTGAATGGGTGTGAGGAAGAAGCAATTGAATCTGCATATTCAATATGAGAACACCTCAAGCCTTTCAGAGATCTTTGAATTTTCTGCTTAATGTCAGGGCTTAATTGCAACCCCCTAATGCATTATAATATATATATATATATATATATATATATATATATATATATATATATATATATATATATATATATAATACGCTGAAAATATCCCCTGTAGAGGAACAAACTCTTACAATGCCCCTTGTCCTTTTTTGTCAGAAAAGGATTTGGAAAGATTGATGGTCTGCAGTTTTATACCTGTTAATGTTTGAAGGATGAAATCTTGGAGTGATTTTCTATGTAGAAACTTAAGTTAATTCTAAACAGCAAATGTTAATTAGCAATAACAAGAAAGCATACGAAAATATGGTATGTGTAAGTTTTTCTGTTTGTTTTAAATGAATAATGCATTGGAAGGTTCATTAAATTCCTGAGGTAGGAAAGTAACTTTAGAAGACTTGCTCCCTGCATATCCTGTGTTGTTACCGTAGACACCCTGAAATAACCAGTTTTAATTACTTTTCCATTATCTCGCTAGTGTTTCTTTATATAAAAACAAGCCAGTGAGAAGTGTCCTGGTCCCTCGCTGCTTGTGAAGAATGCCCGAGACACAAAGGAATAGAAGTTAGAAAATTTATTCAAGGACGGGAGTTCACATAGCTGCCCCGAGCTCCTGGCCCCTCACCACCTGGGTTTTTAAGCTCGCCTGCATAGAATTCTTCCATCATGGGTAGCAGTCCCTGAGAAACCTCCACAGCATTTCCTGCTGACTGTGGATGTAGTTAATCACTAAGCTTATCTTGTTGGCTCCCAAGCCCATTAATCACTAAGCTTGTCTTGGCCCCCAAGCTTGTTAATAACTAAGCTAGTCTTGTTGCCTCCTAGGCTCGTTCCTGTTAATTCCTTACTTGTTTCTTCGTGGTTTAATGGGAGACTCAGACGGGGCAGCTGCCTGCGTCTGCAAGCAGGGAGCAGGGAGAAGGGCTCAACAAAGAAACAATGGATTCTACCAGCACTTCTGTCTGAGAGAAAGCTGCCCCTCCAGCCCTGGCGCTGAGCTCCTCCCCACATGTCCCTGGCCCCTTTGGAGCTGCTACCCCAGCTCTGGAGCTCAGAGCGAGTCAGTCACTCTGTGAGAGCCACGTTATCAAAGAGGATAAAGAGGATGTCATGAACAGACACGAAGTCAACAGAAATGCATTTTTCTGGTGCATTTAGAGCCCCTGGTAATGCAAGGTGCTGGGAAGAAAGCTGGCTTCCAGAAGTTCTGATTGAAGAGCAACGACTCCTCCTGGAGAGAGACATTTCCTAGGTTACAAGAAAGAAGCTCCTAAATAGCTTGATACAAAGACCTGCCTGTCCCTCCTCCTGCTTATTCCGTGAGGGTTTCTGAGCGAGTTTCTGAGCGTGTTTCTGGTAAAGCTTTAGGTCTTTCACTGGACACTTTAGAGCAGCTTGAACAGCACGATGGCCTCATGGCTTACTGGCCTTATTACGGTATATCACCAGACAGGCAACATTTGGCCTGAAAAGAGTAGATTTTTCTTCTGTGATTTGTACATTACCCAGAAACCTCTTGACTTCTTGGAATTTTTAGTAAAAATTCTATTTTCTCAGCGACCACATTCAGGCATTGCTCCTAACAGCTTGCTTGGCTCACTCACCACCAAAACCAACTGGCTGTGCCCGCAGCAAGGGTAATGGCATTGCTTTGGCAATAAACCTGAAGAGCAAAATAAAGTTGCTCTTTCCACAAGCCCCCTGCCGGTTCCTGAAAATCACCCCAAACTATCCGTCCATTTTTTTTGCATTTATTTTATTTTCCAGTTAGAGTTAACGTTCAATATTGTCTTATATTGGTTTCAGGTGTACAGAGTCGTGGTTGGACGTTTACATGGTTTACGAAGTGATTCCCCTAGTGGGTTCGTGCCCACCTGGCATAGTGATTACAATATTATTGACTATATTCTTATGCTGTACTTTACATCCCCAGACTCTTTTGTAACTACTAATTTGTATTTCTTAATCCCTTCACTTTTTTCACTCAGCCCACAACCCTCCCCCCATCTGTCAGTGATCAGTTTATTCTCTGTAACCAAAAAAAACAAAAAAAACAAAAAAAAACCAAGACAGTGCAAATGCCTATTTTCCTTATCCATGTTTGTTCTTGTAATGAGTGGTTGGGGTCCACATATTTGATGTTTGACTCCTAGAAACTTAAGCCCCACCCCCTTCCTCTCCCCCTCCTGCTTCTTACCTGTCAGGCTGATGAGAAAGCCTGGAGGCTCTGCGCTGTGAGCTGCTGCTTGCTGGGGAGCCCTCCTGTGAGCTGTGCTGCCCTGTGCTGCACTGGGGACCCACCGAGCCTGGGGTCTATATACAGAGGACTCTGAGTCGATAATTTGCTGTCCTTTGGGAGGAGGAGTGTGGGACTGGAGTCCTCCTTGCAGTGGCCTCGGTTCTTGTCTTGGGTGGAGCCCTGCTGTGTGTTTACAGTGAAGGTGTGACTGGGGCTGAGTTCTCCTTGATATTAAGGTGAGTAGCAGGATGATTCAACCCTGTGAAGGAGCTGAGCCCATCAGATGATCACGCCTTAAAGAGCAGGCATTTTTTTCTCTGTTTTTAAAACACATTTAAGTTGTTTTTATTAAAATATAGTTGACATACAAGATTATACTAGTTTCAGGTGTATAACACAGTGATTTGACATTTATATATTTCATAATGTGATCATCACCGCAAGTCTAATAACCATTTGTTATTTGTAACCTAATGTTATTACGATATTATTATTTTGTCTGTTCTCTGCATTATATTCCCATGACTTATTTATTTATAACTGGAAATCTGTATGTCTTATTTGTCTTCACCTTTTCCCCTCATCTTCCTGTTCCCCTTTTCGCTGTCAACCATGTTCTCTGTGTCTATGAGTTTGTTCTGTTTTCTTTGTTCATTTATTTTGTTTCTTAGACTTCACATGTATGTGAAATCATACAGTATTTGTCTGACATACTTCACTCAGCTTAATACTGCTAGGTCCATCAATTTTTGTCTCAAATGGCAAGATTTCATTTTTTTATAGCTGAGTAATATATAGGTATATATATATATGTATATGTGTGTATATATATGTATGTATATATATATATATATTTTTTTACATCTTTACTCATCTGCTGATGGACACTTGGCTGATTTGATGTCTTGTCTAATATAAATAATGCTGCAGTGAATTTAGGGGTACATATAACTTCTTAAATGTGTTTTGTTTCCTTCAGGTAAACAGAAGTAGAATTGCTGTTGTGTGGTAGTTTAAGTTTAATGTTTTGAGAAAACTCCATAGTATTATATTTTCCATGGTGGCTACACCAATTTACATTCGCACCAACAGCAAATGAGGGTACCCTTTTCTCCACATCCTCACCAACGCTTGTGATTTGTTGATGTATTGACATAATAGCCATTCTCACAGGTGTCAGGTGATATCTCACCATGGTTTTAATTTGCATTTTCCTATGATTAGTGATGTTGAGCATCTTTTCTTGGTCATCTGTGTGTCTTTGGAGAAATATATTCAGGTCCTCTATTCATTTTATAATCGGATTGTTTTTTGCTGTTGATTTACAGGAGTTAATTTATATATTATGGATATTAACCCCTTATCAGATATATCATTTGCAAGTATTTCTCCCATTCAGTAGGTTGTCTTTTTGTTTTGTTGATGGTTTTCCTCACTAGGCAAAAGCTGTTTAGTTTGATGTAGTGCCATTTGATAATTTTTGCTTTTTGTTGGCCTCACCGGTGGATACATACCCCCCAAAAATATTGCTAACACCGATGTCAAAGACTTTATTGCACATTTGCTCTTGTAGAAGTTTTGTGATTTTAGGCCTTACATTCAATTCCTTAATTTATTATGAATTTATTTATTATGAGGTGTAAGAAAGTGGTCCAACTTCATTTTCTTGCATGTATCTGTTCAGGTTTACCAACACCATTTATTGAAGAGACTATCATTTCCCCGTTGTATATTTCTACCGCCTTTGTCACAGACTAATTGACTGTATAAGTGTGGGTTTATTTCTGGGCTTTCTATTCTGTTCTAGTGAGGCATGTGTCTGTTTTGGTGCTAGTACCATTGTTTTAATTACTATACCTTTGTAACATAGATTCAAGTCAGTGAGCCTGATACCTCCAGCTTTTTTTCCCCCTTAAGGTTGCCTTAGCTACATGGGGTCTTTTGTGGCTTCATATAAATTTTAGGATGATTTGCTCTAGTTCTGTGAAAAATTTTATTATCGATTTGGTAGGGATGTGTTGAATTTGTGGATTGCTTTGGGTAGTATAGAACTTTAAATGTATTTTTTAAATTCATGTGCATTACATGTCTTTTCATTTATTTGTATCACCTTCAATTTCTTTAATCAATGCCTTATAGTTTTCAGAGTACAGTACCTTGCCTCTTTGATTAACTTTCCTAGGTATTTTTTGGGTGTGATGCAATTATAAATGGGATTGTTTTCTTAATTTTTCTGAGAATTTGTTATTATTGTATAGAAACACCACTGATTTCTGCATATTATTTTCATATCCTGCAACTTTATTGAATTCATGTATATGTTTTGATCGTGGTTTTTTTTTTCTTCTTGTAATTTTCAGGGTTCTTTACATACAGTATCATGTTATCTTTAAATATCCAGAGTTTTACTTTTTTCCAATTTGAATATCTTTTTTTTTTTTTGTCTGATAGCTATGGTTAGGACTTCCAATAGGATGTTGAATACAAGTGGTGAGAGTGGGCATCTTCATCTTTTTCCTGATCACAGGTGAAAAGCAGTTAGCTTTTCACAGTTAAGTGTGATATTAGCTGTGGCTTTGCTATATATGGCCTTTTTCATGTTGAGATATGTTCCTTGTCTTCCCACTTTGCTGACAGTTTTTATCATTCATTTATGTTGTGTTTTGTTGGATGCTTTTTCTGATTCTATTGAGATGATATGATACTTATTTTTTTGTGGTATATCATGGATTGATTTGTGGATATTGAACTTTCCTTGCAGTCCTGTAGTGAATTCCCCTTGATCATGGTTTATGATACTTTTAATGTGTTGTTGAACTCAATGTGCTAATGTTTTATTGAGGATTGTTGCATCTAGGTTCATCAGGGATATTGGTCTTTAATTTTCTTTTTTTTCTAGTGTTATCATGTAATGCTGGCCTTGTAGAATGAGTTCGGAAGCATTTCTTTCTCTTCAGTTTTTGGACTAGTTTGAGAAATATTGACATTAGTTCTTGTTTAGGTATTTGGTAGCATTCTCCTGGGAATCTGTCTGGCTGGACTTCTGTTTGTTGGGAGTTTTTTGATTCCTGATTTAGTCTTGTTACAATAATGGATCTGATCAGATTCTCTGTTTCTTCCTGATTCAGTCTTGAAAGAGTGCATGTTTCTTGGAATTTATCCATATCTTCTAGGTTGTCCAATTTTTTTTTAATTAGTTTCAGGTGTTTAGGTTGTTGAATTTATTGGTGTGTAGCTGTTCGTAGTATTCTCTTTTGATCTTTTGCATTTCTGTGATGTCTGTTATAACTTCTCTTCTTTCATTTCTGATTGTATTTATTTGGGCCCTGTCTCTGTTGTTCAGTGTAGCTGTTTATCAACTTTTTTGTCTTTTCAGAGAACCAGCTGTTACTTTCATTGACGTTTTCAATTTTTTTATTTTCATGTGATCTTTATTGTTTCCTTCCCTCTACTAACTTTGTGCTTTGTTCTTTTTCTAATTCATTTAAATATAAGGTTAGGTTGTTTGAGATTTTTCTTGTTTCCTCAGGTGGACTTGTATTCCTAGAGACTTCCCTCTTAGAAACTTATTTTGTTTTGGAACATTGTGTTTCCATTTTTATTTGTCTCAAGATACTTTTTCATATTGTCTGATTTATTTTTGTAAATCAAATTGATTGTTTCATAACATGTATTTTAGCCTCCACATGTTTATGTTTTTTTCCAGTTTCTTTCTTTTTATTGATTTTTAGTTTCATACCATTATGGTCAGAAAAGATGCTGGTAGGATTTCAGTATTTTTAAATTTATTGAGATTTGTTTTGTGTCTAACATGTGATCTATCCTGGAGAATTTTCCATGTGGACCACAAAAGAATGTGTATTCCACTGTCTTTCATAAAATATTCTGTGTATATCTATTAAGTTCACCTGGTCAAATGTGTTCTGTTGGACAATTTGAGGCCAATGAGCCTTTGTTGATTTTCTCTCCGGGTAGTCGGTCCATTGATGTAAGCGGTCTGTGTTATCTACTATTATTATGTTACTGTCAGTCTCGCCCTTATATTTGTTAATATTAGCTTTGTGTATTTAGTGCTCCTATGTTGGGTGCATAGATATTTACAAGTGTTATATCTTGTTGGAATGATCCTTTTACTATGTAATGTTCTTCTTGGGCTCTAGTTACAGACTTTGTTTTAAAGTATTTATTGTGATATATGTACTGCCACCCTACCTTTTTTTGTTGTTTTTCATTTCCATTTGCATGAAATATCTTTTTCAATTCTTTCCATTTCAGTCGGTGTGTGTCTTTAGATCTGGGTTTTTTTTTTATCCAGACACACTTTGTCTTATTATTGGAGCACTTAGTCCATTTATAGTTAATTGTTGATAGGTATGTATTTATTACCATTTTGTTAATTGGTTTTGGTTGTTTTATAGTTCTTCTCTGCTTTTTTTCCTCTTACTCTTTTATTCTTGTGCATTGATGACTTTCTAGTGTTATGTTTGGACTCCTTTCTCTTCTTTTTTTGAGTATCATAACTTTATGGTTTGTGGTTGCCATGAGCTTCATATATAACAGCATATGTTTACAGTAGTCTATTTTAAGTTGATGGTCCCTTAAGTTTGAACACATTCTAAAAGCACTACATTTTTTTATGCACCTTCCATACACAAATTTTATGTTTAGATGTCATATATTATATATTATGTGTTTGTGCCACTTAGTTATTTTAGATACACATGATTTTCCTACTTTTGCTTTTTAACCGTCATACTAGCTTTATAATTAGTTGATGTACTACTTTGACTAAATGTTTGCTTTTACCTGTGAGATTTTTTTCTTTCCTACATTGTCTTATTTTTAGTATTGGTCTTTTCTGATTGAAGAAGTCCCTTTAACATTTCTTGTAGTGCCATTTTAATGGTAATGAACTCCTTTAGTTTTCTTGTATCTGGAAAACCCTATCCCTCCTTTAATTCTTAGTGTTAACCTTATCAGAAGATAGAGTATTCCAGGTTGTATGTTTTCCTTTTCATGGCTTTGCATATATCATGTGATTCCCTTCTGGCCTGCAAAGCTTCTGTGGAAAAATCAGCTGATAATCCTGGGGCTGTTCCTGTGTATGTAAGTAGGTGCTTTTCTCTTGCTGCTTTTTCGATTCTCTTTTTATCTTTAACATTTTTGCATTTTAATTGTGATGTGTCTTGGCGTGCTTCAGTTTGTGTTTCTCTTCTTTGGGACTCTGTGCTTCCTGACAGGGATGTGTGTTTCCTTTACCATTATAAAGAAGTTTTCAGCTGTTATTTCTTTAAAGCGGTTTTCTGTCCCTTTCTTTTTCTCTTCACACTCTGTGATGCGAATGTTACTATGGTCAGTGTTGTCCTAGATGTCCCTGAAAGTGTCCTTATTAAAAAAAACTTTTTACCTTGCTGGAGTTCAAATTGTGCAGTTTCCACTATCTTGTCTTCCAGTTCGCTCATTCATTCTTCTGCTGTTTTTCCTCTAGTGCTGCGGTTCTCAACCTTCCTAATGCCGTGACCCCTTAATACTGTTCCTCATGTTGTGGTGACCCCAACCATAAAATTATTTTCGTTGCTACTCTATAACTGTAATTTTGCTACTGTTATGAATCGTAATGTAAATATCTTTTTGTTTTCTGATGGTCTTAGGCGACCCCTGTGAAAGGGTCGTTTGACCCCCAAAGGGGTCACGACCCACAGGTTGAGAACCGCTGCTCTAGAGTGACTGCTCAGGAACACTTCCTCCTAATTGGAGAATAGCAATAGCATGTTCTCTTGGAGGAAACCACTGCTGACACCTTAGGTATTGTATAACCATGCACAAATTCACCATCAAACCACTGTGACTGTCACTGAACTTTCTTGTAATCTTCTGCTTGTAACCTGTTCCTCAGTGTCAGCAGGACTCACTTTACACTGTCAATGGTTTTGCTAGAAAAATCACTTCTAGAATATTACCATCTCAATGTGTACATTCCTATATATACCAGAAGTTGGTTGGAAGTAGCCCTGAGACATGAGTTTAGCGGTATTGTAGTCTAAGGTGTCATGTCTTATCCTTGTCCCTGAGCTGTAAGCTCCAAATGATGCTCTAGACCATAATTGGACAGAGAGAGAAAGGATGAACTTGGTTTGTGATAAATGGCACACAAGGCAAAAGCAGCGCTTCCCCGTAAGAATATTTTCATTCAGTCAGCTGCATCTGATTATGCACATAACTTAGGAAATATTGCAGGTTACAATCCCGTCTGTTTACACTGTACTACAGACTGTTAAGTGTGTAACACCATTGTGTCTAAAGGATCAGTGTACATGTATCATCTGCGCCTTCAGTGAGTCATAATCGTATTGCTGGTGGAGACTCTTGTCTCGATATTGATGAAAACATAATATCTTCCAAGTGCTATAAAGTGAAACACAATAAAATGAGGTATGTCTGCACGTCTAATGGTCTGGAGGATTTTAGGTCAATATGGCAAGCTAAACTTTGTTAAAAGACGAATTTCCACAGGCCTCCTGCACTCTTCGTTTTTGGTGATGGGAATGGATGAAAAAGCTTCTAGTTTTTTGCTATATCTTTAGTCATTAAAACCTCATGCAGATGTGACCCTCTGTTTAATGGAGTACTATATATGATGGGTAATAAGGAAGGAGATGAAAGAATTTTTCTGAAAGAAAATCGTTGGTTTTAAAATAATATTTGTTTCTTTGTGTAGCACATCTGTTCTTTTCCAAAATGGTCTGAACACTGCTGTTAGAGAAGTAAGGTGGAATGTGATCAAAGTAAACATGCATAATTTCTATGTGTTTGTAATGGTGTTATAAGGAAGTAAATGTGGATAGACAGTAAATTTCTGATGATGAAATCCTAGAATAAATGTTTGGAAATGGAATAATCATATCTTACATTTGTGTAAATGGAGTCAAAGTGTCCAGTGCTGTCAGTCTCATGAATCACATATACTGGGATGTTTCAGGACCCAGTGGCCTTTGAAGATGTGGCTGTGACCTTCACCCTGGAGGAGTGGGCTTTACTGGATCCTTCACAGAAGAAACTCTATAGAGATGTGATGCGGGAAACCTTCAGGAACCTGGCCTCAATAGGTATGCATGACAACGTCATTTTCACCTTGTTATTAGAGGCCAAATGTTTTTTGCTCATCAGCATTTTTCTAAGATGTGAAATGTAGAAGTGGAGGACATTGATAAATAAACTGAGCATGGTCACAGTGCATCACAGAACTAGAATCTAATGATTTTTGTATAATTTCTAAAACTTTCAGATCACTGTTCTGGGTCTGCATTTTAGGTAAAGAATGGGAAGATCATGACATTGAAGACGAATACAGAAACAAGGAGAAAAAACGAAGGTGGGTCATATTCACAATAGAAAGCATTGTCGCTCATGAGAAACCTGGTATGCTACAAAATATTAAAAAGAAGCATCCAAAATAACACCTGCTTCAAATTTATTACTTGTGAAAAATTTTTCACCAAATTACTTTCTTGTATAAGACACAGATGTTCAGTGTTTATAAAATAGCTCACATGGAGACATTATTAAAGCCTATAATGAACTTCACTGTTTTGAAAATAGGAAGGCTCAGTCTTGTCTTGCAGGGTATTCAGTTATTCAATGTCAGACAATTCAGACAAGACACAAAACCTACACTTCGTTTTATTAACAATTTTATTTTTATTAGAATATTTGAACCATATTGTTGTTTTATAGCAGTCATTAATAATGTGCCTCTTGGTTTTTTTCAGAAGTCATAAGATAGAGAGACTCTGTGAAAGTAAAGAAGGTAGTCAATGTGAGAAAAACTACAGCAGTATTCCAAATCACAATTTGAAGAGGAAAACTCTTCCTAGAGTAGAACCATGGGAATATACCATGTGTGGAAAAGTCTTCATGCATCATTCATCTCATAATAAGCACACCACATGTCACACTGGACACAAGTCCTCTAAGTATCAGAAATACGGAGAGAAACCACATAATTATAAGGTATTAGGCAGAGTGTTCAGTTATCTTCAATTTTTAGAAAAACATGAAAAAAATAACAATGAAGACGAACCCAGTAAATGTAAGGAATATGGGAAAGCCTTCGTGTCACTCAAAACCCTTCAAAGACACATGAGTACGCATACTGTAGATGCTCCTTATAAATGTAAGAAGTGTAGGAAAACCTTCAGTTGTTCAACTTCACTTCAAATATGTGAAAGAACCCACACAGGAGAGAAGCCTTATCAATGTAAACACTGTGGAAAAGCCTTAAGGTGTTACCAAAGTCTTGAAATACATGAAAGAAATCACACTGGAAAGAAACCTTATATATGTAAAAAATGTAGTAAAGCATTCAGTTGTCTCCCTTATCTTCGAAGTCATGAAAGAATTCACTCTGAAGAAAAGCCCTATGAATGTAAGGAATGTGGAAGAGCCTTCAGATATCATCAAAGTTTCCGAAAACATGAAAGAAAATTCACTGGAGAGAAGCCCTATGATTGTAAGGAATGTGGGAAAGCTTTCAGATGTTTTAAAAGTTATCGAAGACACAAAAGGACTCACACTGTAGAAAAACCTTATGAATGTAAAAAATGTAGTAAAGCATTCAGATATCCCAGTTGTCTTCGAAGACATGAAATAAATCACAGTGCAGAGAAACCCTATCAATGTCAGGAATGTGGAAGAGCCTTCAAAACTCATCACACTTTTCGAAAACATGAAAGAAAATTCTTTGGAGAGAAGCCCTATGAATGTAAGGAATGTGGGAAAGACATCAGATGTTATAAAAGTTTTCAAATACATCAAAGAAATCACACTGGAAAGAAACCCTATGAATGTAAAAAATGTAATAAAGCATTCAGTTATCCCAGTGGTCTTCAAAAACATGAAAGAAATCACACTGCTGAGAAACCCTATATATGTAAAGAATGTAATAAAGCATTTAGTTGTCTCCCTTACCTTCGAAAACATGAAAGAAGTCACAATGAAGAGAAACCTTATGAATGTAAAAATTGTAGTAAAACATTCAAGTATCCCAGTGATCTTCGAACACATGAAAGAAAGCACAATGAAGAGAAACCCTATGCGTGTGAGGAATGTAAAAAAGCCTTCAGATATTACAGTTCCTTACAAATACATGAGAGGACGCACACAGGAGAGAAACCCCATGAATGTAAACACTGTGGTAAAGCCTTCACTTGGCGCACCACCCTTCGAAGACACATGAAAATGCATACTGGAAACACACCATATCAATGTAAGGAATGTGGGAAAGCATTCACCTGCCTTAGTTTGTATCAAAGACATGAAAGGACTCACACTGGAGAGAAACCATATGAATGTAAACAATGTGGTAAAGCCTACAGACATAAAGGTTCTTTACAAATTCATAAGAGAACTCATACTGGAGAAAAACCCTATGAATGTAAGGAATGTGGAAAAGCCTTCAGTCGTAAAAAAATCCTTCAAGTACACGTGAGAGTGCACACTGGTTAGAAATCATAAATGTGAACAATGTGGAAAAGCCTTCAGTCATTCCTCTGCCTTCCATAAGCATGGAAAGACCCACTGGATAAAACTTCTTGAATGTAAGTAATATGGGAAAGATTTGAATTGGCCCACATCCCTATATGTGAAATCTCCCACCAAAAAGAAATAAAATCTAAATAACTTATGAAGGTTTGATGGAAATTATTCATGTTTAGTGTTCCAGAAAACTTTCAAAATAAAAAATTGTTAAAATTGAAAATGAACTCTGTTTCCTACCTTTCTTAAAGTGCATTATTGGAATGTGGATTTCTGCTGTAGTTGACCCTTGAACAGCTTGGGCTTTAAAATCCCCAACCACCCGTGCAATTAAAAATCTGCTTATGACTCAAGCCAGCCTGCGTATAAGTGGATTTCTAACCCTCGGTTCTAAATGCAGTTGACCCTTGAATACCATGAGTTTGAATTGCATGAGTCTTGTTATATGTGGATTTTTCTTCAAGAGTCAACTTTACTTTCAGAAATGATTATTGAGGTGAGATAATTCTATGCGTTGTCTTTCAACAAGAGTACATAACATTAATAGGTAGTGATTTTTCATTAAATCAGTTACTCATATTATCTTTTTACATTTTGGAGCCTGTTATATCCATAGGTGAATTTAAGTGTATTTCTAATATGTAATTAGATTTAATTTTTAATGAGATTTTATTTTGTGTTCAGGGTCCTTTGAAAAATGACAGCTTGTTATTTTGTGGTATTTTCCTGCTGGCCTTGTGACACTTCCTTGATACCTGTCATCCATTCTATGTACCCTGTCTTATTTACTGACAAAGTTCCTCTCTTGTAGTGACAGGTATAGGAGCCTTTTTCCATTTTCCATGCTAATAAACAGTTGAAGTTATTTTTTATGTCAAGTTAATGAAAAAGTATAATTACATTTGGCTGTTTGCTTTTGTTTTTCTTTCTGATTGACACTTGGTGAATAGATTCTGATTTAAGAAGAGAGACCTGTGATAGCACAAAGTATCTAGAATTGGAGATATTCCCCTCTGTCGGTAATGTTAGGAACTCGGTAATGTTAGGAATGTAGAAAATTCTGCATTCATATGATTAACAGTAAACATTCACCATAAAGAGTTAGATACACTCATCATTTATCGTCATTTTTACATTTGGTAAACAATTTGTATATAGTATGTAGTCATGGTTTTGGATATTATTAGCTGGGACTTGAAATATCGTATTGATTTGGGCGACAGATATTTTTGGTGTCTTTTGGTTGTTAATGTCATTGAAAGGGTTTTTATTTACCTTCATGTATTTAAAATGTTATAGTATTTACGTGTTTATTTTACTGCTGTACACACTGACACAAGATATCCACCATGACACCATGGAGTTCCTTCCATTTAGGAAAACACCTACATTCGTGCTCACAGCTCTAGCCCATCCTGAGTTTATTCTATGAGAAGGATGACATCTATGCAAGTCTACTGTGATTCCCCAGTGAAAACACCAAAAAATGCTGAAGATATTTAGAAACAATCATCCAATAAATAATTGAGGTGAGCTACAGAAAAAGGGTATTATTTCCCATAATATTCTAATTTAGTATAAAGAAGATATGATACATTTTCAGTGTTGTTTTACCTCAGGAGTGGCTGGAAGTCTTTTGAGTCCATGATTAACAAACCCCATAGCCCATTTTGCTGTTCACAGATTTCATTTGCATATGGTTAGCCTTCTAGGACATGTTGTGGAAGACTGGGATAAAAAAAAGTATACATGTAAGTTTTTATAAAGAGCAAAGGAATTCAATCTTTGCAATTTTTTAGTGTTAACTTACGTATTGAGGTTTCATCCAAATGGGCACCAAGTGTGTCCTTGTTGGGTGATGAAACTTTTTCCATCTTTTGATGGCAGTATTATCATAGATTTGTGAAAACTTAGAAGTACACCTAAATTAAATACATATATTTGGATTATAGATGTATATAAAATAAATATTGGGTTGTCGGAAAAGTCATGACACACTTTTGCAACAAAAAACATAGAAAAAATACGTCATGACTTTTCCGACAACCCAATATATATATANATGAGGGCCAGTGACACTGCCCTCTACAGCTAAGATGCTGAACAACAGCTCAACCTGGAGCTGGGCTGCCGTGAGTCACCAGCGACAGCGTAGGCTGCAGTCCCCTGCTGCAGTGGGTTGCCATGGGCTACCATGTGTGGCCAAGCAGACAGCATGAGCGGCCAGCAGCTGCCGTGAGCAGCCGTCCAGAAGCCAGCGACTGATCTGCCTCTCCCGGGAAGAGCACAATGATGGTGCCAACTTGGGCCAGTGAAGCAATATCCTCCGCAACTAGACTGAAGAACTAAAGGACAGCAACTTGTCTGTTCCCCTTCCTCCAATTTCCCAGTGCTGTCCCATCCCCCAATTACGCAATAAAAATCTTAAAAAAAATAAAGGAGAGAGACCTGTGATAGCAAAAAATATCTAGAGTTGGAGATACTCCCCCTGTTGGTAATGTTAGGAACTTGGTATTATTAGGAATGTATAAAATTCTGCATTTCTATGATTAACAGTAAAGATTCCTTATAAAGAGAAAGATACAGACATTTCCTTCATTTTTGCATTTGGTTAACAATTTGTATATACACTATGTAGTCAGGTTTTGGACATTATTATCTGGAACTTGAAATCTAGTATTGATTTGGGCCACAGATATTTGTGGTGTGTTTTGGTTGGTAATATCATTGATGGGATTTTTATTTACCTTCATGTATTTAAAATGTTATAGTATTTACATGTTTATTTTACTGCTGTGCACACTGACACAAGATGTCCACCATGGTACCATGGAGTTCCTTTCATTTAAGGAAACACCTATGTTCGTATGCACTGTTCTAGTCCATTGTGAGTTTATTCTATGAGTAGGATGACATCTATGCAAGTCTACTGTGATTTCCCAGTGAAAACACCAAAAAATGCTAAAGATATTTAGAAGCAATCACTAATGAATAATTGAGGTGAGCTATAGGAAAAGGGTATTATTTCCAGTAATATTCTAATTTAGTGTAAAGAAGATATGATAAATTTTCAATGTCTTTACCTCAGGAGTGGCTGGAAGTCTTTTGAGTCCATGATCTACAAACCTCATAGACTTTTTGCTGTTCACAGATTTCATTTCCATATGGTTAGACTTCTAGAACATGTTGTGAAAGACTGGGATACAAAAGTAATAGGTGTATGTTTTTATAAAGAGCAAAGAAATTCAATCTCTTAATTTTTAGTGTTAACTTACATATTGGGGTTTCATTCAAATGGGCTCCAAGAGTGTCCTCCTTGGGTGATGGAACTGTTTTCATCTTTTGATGAGAGTATTACTATATATTTGTGAAAACTATCAAGTACACCTAAATAAATAAATATATATATATATATATGAATTACATATGTATATAAAATAAATATATATAAAATTAAAAAAGGAAAGAGACATTGGCTTTTATATGCTAGGAGAATGTTAAACTCTCCTGAACCTTGATTTTTATGTTTAATTTTTTCCACCACTATGGGATCCTTGATAGGAAAAATTGAACAAGTGGGAAGAAGGGCACATGCCACAATAGTCCTTTGTTTCAACTCTCTCTTAATTGAGGAAACACACTTTAGGGTTGCTCCTGCCCTCTTCTCATACACTTTCCCAGAATCTGTCTTTGTTAAATCATATCCTGTGAACATGTCTTTGGAAGTGTTGTGGTTCTTAAACATAAAGGTGAGTCCCAAGTGGGTTCTGCCCAAGGATGTCCTCAGTCATGGGCATCAGCATCATTTCCTTCCATTGTCTCCATAGACATTTCCAGCTCTTTTCTTTCCAACTCCAGCCTACTTGTGCCTGCTTACTTGGAAACAACTTAAGAAATCTCTGCATATCCCACTGTGAAAATTTTCTTTGAGGCAACACCAGACATCTGTGAGCTGAGAGTGTAACAGAGACAGATATAGAACCTATGTCATAGGCACACTTCCCGTGGTCACAGCAATTTCACCTTTTGCAAATTTATCAGCTCTACTGGCTTACTTATTCACCAACACTTAAAAATTGACTGACTTTGGGGAAAAAATGGTTCAAGAATTGTCAAATAATCATTCCATTGTCATCTACTTCCCCAGAACTGTTTACTCATAGAAGCTTTATCATCCCTGTTTTATGTATTGAAATGTCTCTAAATCACCCATGGTAGACATAAATTGCCCAAGGCATTCTCCAACCAAAATCTTCTATCCTCAGCTGCTGCTGCTGCTGCACACCACTAGAGAAGCCACTGCTAGCAACTGATAGTCTTTCTATCAGTGGAGGCCCTCGTAGGGCTCTAGTAGATGAGTAGAATATTATCTCGATCCATCTTTCCATTTTGCCCTGGGTCGTGAATACAGGACCCCTCAAGCTTTTTACCAAGAGGACTCGTCATTGAACAGATACTGGTAATTACAGAATAGACAAAAATGGTGCCTCTCACATATTCCAACTACAGGAGGCAATATGTCCTCCTGTGCTCTCATTGACACAATGTATTCTAGAGGACGTCATATTGTAGACACATTGGCCACTTGGAGAGTCACTTGGAACTCATGAATGACTAGAGGGTTCATATTTTTATTACTAGTGTGCTGCAACCACATCTGATGGAGTTTACTGCAGAGAAGCTGCATTCTGTCTCTAGTTCAAACAGGACTCACTCATGAGATCAATTAGTCACACCTCAAGCAATTGTGCTAGTATCAGTAATTCCCCAGCCTAGAATTAAAGTAATCTGCACATTGTTAGTTTCCTTGACCAGCACAATGATCTAGTTGTCTCATTTCACCAAGACTAACAGCTCATTCAGCGTTTCTCCCTGTGGCTTAAAAATCTCTGGGAATGTCTTGTCTCACACTTTCTACACAAGTAGAAATCAAGGTTACTCTCTACTCTGCAGAGATTCAATCTCAATCTGCAGAAGCTCATTTCATTGCTCAGGGTGATAAATAGTCTCAAATTTCTGAGACACATACCAACACCTCAGACCTTATAGTGTTGACCTTGGCCCTGGGGTCTCTCACAGATGCAAAACTCTTTAGAAACCTCTAACCTAAAGGTCTAGGCAAAATTCAAGAACTTCTGTCTGCCATGGCTAACTTAGTGTTTGACCAATGAGCATGTTGTGGAAAGAAAAAATGCCCCTGACACTATAATTGTTGCACATACCTTCCAGGCCAAAGAAAGGGTCCCTACAGCTAGTGGCACATAGAGCTTGGTATCCTCACCCGCTCTGATGCTCTTGTAACTAATAATATAAATGGAACGAGTTTAAAATGGAGTCAGACCTGCCCTCCCACAGGAACTACCTTACACGGGTTAATCCTCAAACCTTTAGGAATGTTAAAATGGCCAAATAGCCTTTGGACTGGGCCCAAAGCAACTGTGTCCCAAAGAACTGTTTGCAAAGGTAACAAGAAAGCAGATATATAAATACTGGACTGATGACTACATGAAAAAAATTTAAAACTTTGTTTAGAATTTGTATCACTATGTTAACTTAGTGCACCAATAGAAACTCCTTCTTTCTATTGATGTAATTCTTCCCCTTCCCTTTCTCATAAATACCCTTTGCCTTTGTGTCCGAATCAATACACTTTTTAGGCTTCTGCCTGAAGCAGTGCTTTCCGAATACCTGTTTTTGGATCTCAAATAAATTCTTGTTGCCTCTCACTATGACACTGTGATCGGACCATGGTAGAAACTCATAGACCAATTACTCATGCTAGCATACGTGACCTGCTGAAGGCAAATATTGGGTTGTTGTAAAAGTCACCACGTAATTTTTCTATGTTTTTCGTTGCAAAAATGCATCATGACTTTTCCTACAACCCAATACAAGGACTCACCAAGACACACTAGAAATTTATTGCTATTATTAACTTATTTCTAAAAATGCAAAACACTGGGCTTTTGAAAAAGGTATTCAATGGAACTAGTACCTCTCTTAGCACTTCAGGCTACAACTATCATAGGATGACCTAATGGATTACTTACACCAGCCTTGTCTATTTTTACAGATATCTACCTGCTGATAGAGGCTTAGTTACATTCATCCCCCAATCTTCAGGTGCTATTACCTGGTTCTGATCATCCAATTTACTGTCAGAATGGCCACTCCTACAGTTATTTGGTGTATTGTAGTTTTGAACCCTAACCACCACTCATATGCCCCTTCCAGGTCTTCCCAGAGTCTGTACCCTGTGTGTCATTTCGTTTTGGGCATCCTTCTTCAAAACACCTCTCACATTGTTGCCTCTCACTTTGACACTAAGATAAGACCATGATAGGAACTCATGTTGAGTTCCTCACTTCCAAGTGTATCCTCTGTTTCTCTCAACCTCTTATAAAAATTATCTGCAGGTTTGGGCATTCTTATGTAGTCATGACTTTGAAGGTGCCTGGAAATTGAAGTCTGATTGACTGGTTTTAAATGCCAAGTTCTCTCCTCAACAGCCATGGCAATCACGTTTTTTGTTTTATTTCTACATCTGAATTAGTTCTTAAATGATTAATCGTTGATTAAGCAGAAGTAATGGTGCTTGGTGAGCAGTACTTAGGTAAGATCAACCCAGCTAAGAGGCTGGGCCTCACTTACATGAGTCTAGACCAGCGGTTCTCAACCTTCCTAATGCCGTGACCCCTTAATACAGTTCCTCATGTTGTGGTGACCCCCAACCATAAAATTATTTTCGTTGCTACTCTATAACTGTAATTTTGCTACTGTTATGAATCATAATGTAAATATCTTTTTGTTTTCTGATGGTCTTAGGCGACCCCTGTGAAAGGGTCGTTTGACCCCCAAAGGGTCGCAACCCACAGGTTGAGAACCGCTGGTCTAGAAACTGGATCTTTTCAGTGTTCTTGTCCTAATGTTGCTCATAGTTGCTGATAAATAATAAACTCACAAGAAACTGAAAAAGGAAACCAAAAAAAAAAAACCCCCTCTGGCCTGTCAAACATAATGGTATTATTCTCCCACCAGTTGCACTCATGATGTATCATTGTCTTGAATCACTGGTACTCACCTGGGAACACATGTCATTTAGCAAACACATCATTAATAGCAATCAAGAAATGTTCCAAATGCTCAGAATTCATGCAGCAGTCAGCTAATGATCCAGACATTTTCCTTGTAGGTAAACTCCCTGCAGCCATGGTAGCTGATGACCACTTGGCTTTGGACTATCTATTAGCAGGCAAGGAGAGTTCTGTGCCCCTAAAAGGGCTGCTTGCTGCATGTGGTAGGCTACACAGGCAAAGTGTCACCAATAACATAAGAAATGAGATAAATTAAACATGTTACTAACATAGTTTATCAGAGTTTGGAAACCATCCTGAGCATTTTCCTGGATCTCTCCCCGTAACTTGGAACGACTGGAGTCAAATATATTCTGAGGCTTTGTCATCTTAATTACATGTTGCTTATAAAAGCACTGACCTCATTTTTGATATCTGCCACCTAATCAGGTTCAGATACCTGCTCACCCTGCGTAGCCCACAGAGTGTAAGCACTTTATGACAGTTGACATGTGCCGCTTTTCTTTTTGTGTCACGGGGTAGTAGGGTCAACTTTGAAAACCTGCAGCCTATACTACTACACATCTTCAAGGCCCAATCCATTCTCCTCTGCACAAGCCGCCAGGACCAGCCTGCCCTTGCCCTGTTCACCTTCAAAAGGACCACTGAGTAATTATTTTTCTATTCACTTGATATGTGTGGTGACATCTGTCTTTTCATCCAATCCCATTTTTTATAGGATGTTATTCTGCCCGAAAAGGGCAATGATAAAACAGAAGGTAAACTGTACCTCTGGTGATTCACAGATATTCTGGGTGTGAAATTTTTAGAAGATATCCAAATGCAGAGATCCCAGTTCAATCATGTTTTTAGATGAAATGGTCATAAAAGAAAAACTTTAAAAACACATTCATGGGCACTGGCAGTAGAGTCAATAAAAAAAATAGTACAGTGTCATGAGGAAAATACAGAGAAACAGAAGTGAATGGATTGTATCTGTTCTGTTATGTAAAAAGCTTTGGGTGGTCATTTTCGTCTTCACAACATGAAGACACTGAACAATCTGAAATGAAAAGCTCTTTTCTGATCCCTGAGAGATTTGCGATGACGTGGCAAACCTGTGTTTGCTCAAGCAAGAGATAGATGAATATAGAGAATTACCCAATAATGGGATGAGAAACAACTGGAAGCAGCAACGTCTGGGAACACATAAATTGTTAGAGATAAATTTGTTAGAGACACAATGTGGACTAGCTTGTGAGTTAAAAGCATTAGGGAGTGAAGATTGGAAATTACAACCTTATGCTCCATGCAGCAAATGTGGAAAAAACTTGTTGATATATCCACAAAGCATTCCATTCTCTGTACCTCAGGCCGTTCCTCAAAGAGAACCCGTTACTAAAACCTTATCTGATTGTGGAAGGAGCAGTCAGACAACTCTCAGACTTTACAGATTTTTCTCTCTGTGAAAAAGGGAGGAATAAATGGTAAGAAACTTTCTGAAGTTCATAGTCCAAGGATAGTTTTTCACCAAAACATGAAAGGTTTAATTATAACATAAGAGAACATTTTCTAACTAAAACACCTGCACACAATATTCCGGGCTCCAGTATAAAAACAGTGGATTAAAACAGCTGCAAGACATGGACTCTATTAAAGATTAAGTTTCTAGGACTACCCAGACACACCAGGGGAAAAAAAGCAGAAGGACCCTAGAGGATATTGAAGCCCCAGTCACCTATAGGTATAGAAAACGTTAAACATAGTCTAACGCCGTTGTAGAAATTGTAAAACATCACAGTAAAGGCTTTTTACTTCAAATGTTATTTTTAAATATATAAGTAGGAATTCTATAACATTTATGGTAACACCGGTCAAAAACCGAATTGAAAGGGAATTGTTAAAGTATCATGATGCAAAGAAAAATGAAAACATCTTATGAAAGCTAATTGGATTCAGCTAAGGATTAGTATAGGGAAGTTCATAGTGATAAACTCTTATATAAATATGTCAATTAACAATGCATATTTACACTTTTTAAGGAACTAGAAAGAGAACAAACTAGACCCAAAGTTAGCAAAAATTAGAAATAATAAGGAATAAAGCAAATAGAGTACAGAAAAACAATAGTTTCATTTTGGGGGGAAAAATCAGGAAACTCTTAGACTAAGTAATATGAGGTAAAGAGAGAGGACTCAAGTACATTAATGAGAAATGAAAGAGGGTGTATTACAATGGATGCCTCAAAAATAAAAATGATCAAAAGAACTAAGATAAACATTGATAAGTGATCAATGAATAACCTAGAATAAATTGACAAATACCAGGAAACATACAGTCTACCAAGATCTAAATTTTAAAATGCCTGGACAGTCCAATAACAACACATTCAAAGAATACCAAGCCTCCTTAAACTCCTTGATGGACTGGAAGTTGAAGGCATGCTTCCAAATTCATTTTATGAAGCCATCATCTCCCTGATCTCAAAGCCAAAGACATCACAAGAAGACTACAGGCCGGTATCTGTGTGTCAGCTGAGATCGGCCATGTACGAGATATCAAGTCAATCATTCTACTGGATGTTTCTGTGTAGCGTTTTTTCAGTGAGGTAACCATTTCAATGGGTAGAGTTCAAGTAAATCAGATTACCCTCCGTAATGTGGGTGTGCTTCATCCAATCAATTGTAGTTCTCAATAGACGAAAGATTGACCTCTTCTGAACAAGAAGTACTTTTGCTACTAGACCTGGGGTCGGCAAACTTTTGAGACGGAAGAGCCTCCAGGGGTCAGCAAACTGCAGCTCGCGAACCACATGTGGCTCTGAAGTAAAATTGAAAATGAAAATAAAACTATCAAAGTTTCATTTATAAAATTTTTAGAGGATATTATTCACATAATGGTGATTATGTAAAAATATATTTATGGCTCTCAATTTTTAAATTGTTGTGAGGGACAGGATTGGCTCTTCTAGGGGTCGACAAACTTTTGAGATGGAACATACCCAAAGAGCTGCATGTGGCTCGTGAGCCGCACTTTGCCCACTCTTGTACTAGACTGTCCTTGGACTTAAACTAAAATTCTTCCCTTTGGTTTTCATACTGCCTATCTAGATTACAGATTTCTGAGTTACCCAAGTCTCCAAATCACACGCGCCACTTAAAGACAACAAAAAGAAAAGTTAACATGTATGTGTTAACACACATGCTTACATACACACATCATGTTCGTTCTGTTGTGCTGGAGAACCCTGACTGACATCATGTTTTATGTTTAAAACTTTATAACTCAAATGAGTGATTCATTTTAAAGAGAAGCACTTCTGTTTTGTAATCCTCTATACAGTAATTATGAGTTATTCACTAACTTTTTGCAAACCATAAAAATATCCTTTTTCTATTTTGTTCTCATACAAAATGACAGGTGATATTAGAGCTTCTACTGTCATCCTGGAATCGGCCTGATTCGAAACATATAAGGGAGGCATAACATTGTGAGGAGCTGTGCTGACCCACTGCCCAATAAAATTGGTGAAATCTCTTTTAGTAACAAAAATTTAGATTCACTGGAAATAGTCCATAAGGAAAATAGCAAATGAAGAACTTTTGTTTTTTGTGTGTGTTTTTTTGTTTTTGTTTTTATTTTTAGCTGAGCCATCCTGCCACCTGTTGGCAGCTCAGCGGCAGCTCAGCTCCAGCCTTGAATCAAACCAGTGACCCTGTTGCTCAGAGCTCGCACTCTTGAACGAGCTGTTAACCAACTGAGCCACTCAGCCGGCCCTAAAAACATTTGTTCAATAAAATCCATGAAGTTTTTAAAGAAACATGAGGGTCTGTAATATTTCAACCAAGAGCTCTTCCTCCATAGCGCCTCCCTCCCAGCTCATGGTGAAGACTCCACTGCAGATTACTGCAGCCAAGAACACGTGGCATCCTGTGATCTCAGCTCCCATGACGAGGGCTGATTTCCCTGAAAGAATAGGACCTCAGTGTTCTGATCTTTGCCCACAGCTACCTGTTGCTGAGGATTAATAAATTCTGGGTGAGTGCGCTTGACAATTGGGTACACCACTGTGACAGTCCCTACACATGGGAGGGGCCATACCTTTGGAGGGGCCACCCAGGCCATACCTTTGGAGGGGCGTGCTGACGACACTTGGGCTCTGATCACCCATTTTCCAGTGTTTAAGGTCACTGTACTTAAAGCATTTTTGAGGGCCTAAGACACAGTCAAGAGGACCTGTGGCTGCTGTGTCTCTTCTCCAGTGAACACGGAGCAGTTGAAATCCATTGTCACTCAGAGAGGGGCTTCCCATTGCACCCATAACATCTCCAGGGTCCTGGCACAGAAATGTTGTCTGTATGTGGGGACAAACAAACCACAAAACACAAAGTTATTAATTACTTTTCAAAGGATTCACTCAGTTGGCAAAAGATCATGAAAGGTTCCCAAGGACACTCTCATAAAGTGGAGAATGAGGTGTAATGCAGTCAGGGGTCTTGTGTATTTAATGTGTATACGCTCTAGACTGTAGGTGGACTATTTTTCTGGAAACAACTAGGGACTTATACTGCTGCGAGGAGGCTTTTAAGGCTCAGAGCATATATCAAAGAGTGACCTCAGAAATTATTTCTACAAAGGAAATAGATGTTTTGGATTTATTGACAGAGCAAGGTATACCCCCTGGGAACTAGTGATAACAATAAAGCCATCAGCCAGCAATTAATGGAGCTTAACCACTGGGTGTGGTTCTTGAAAGAAGAAGAGCACCCTACCAATACCACTTTTCCAGGACAGTAGGCATACCCAAAGCTGTGTCTGACCTTGGATCTATATCCAAGGTTTCACTTTCTGAAGGACATAGCCTTAACTAAAATAATGCAGCCAGTTATTTCTTCTTAAAGAAATAAGTTAAATAATCACTTCAGAAGAAAGGGTATCAGGATCCAGAGTTACTACAGTATATTACCTAAAATGTCCAGTTGCACAAAATTCTGAGACCTGAAAAGATACAGGAAGGTAGGAACCACACACCGGAAAATACAGCAATTAAAACTTGACCCTTGGGGGATTGTCACTTAGAGGGGTAAAAAGTATAACTATTGCACTGTGTTGTACAGCTGAAACTAATTCTAAAAAATGTGTATTTCATAATAAAAAATAATTTAATAAAAAAATAATTGACCGTTGTGCCTGCCGGGTGGCTCAGTTGGTTAGAGCGGGAGCTCTGAGCATCACGGTTGCCGGTTTGATTCCTACATGGGGATTTAGCAAACAATTGCTAGATATGACACTACTAGTAAAATTAGGATGGGGGGAAGGGAATTTAGATTTCATTAAATTAATGACTTTTGTGCTTCAAAGGACACAATCATGAAAATGAAAACACCCTTTGGAATTTTTGTGCACTATTGCAGGGAATATAAAATTGTGTCACAGGTATGAAAAATAGCATGGCAGATTTCTCAAAAAATTAGGAACTGAGTTACCATCTGATCTAGCAATTCTTCTGGTTAAGTACTCCAAAGAATTGAAAGAAGGAACTCAAACAGATATATGTCCATTCACATTCCACAATAGCCAAAAGGTAGAAATCCATCAACAGATGGATAGATAAAAAAATTTGGGGTATATGCATAAAACATAGTATTTTAGCTTTAAAAAGAAAGTGAATTCTGACACATGTTACAAAATCAATGAACCTTAAGGCAATTATCTAAATGAAATCAGCCTGTTAAAAAAGTCAAACACTATATGATTCCACTTGTGTGAGGTACCTGGAGTAGTCAAAAACAGAAAATGGTAAATGGTTGTTGACAGGAGCAGGGTGAGGGGAGAATGAGGAATTGTGTCCGATGGGTTCAGAGTTTCAGTTCTGGAAGATGAAAATTTGTAAGGGGTGCAAGTTTGTACACACCATCAAGCACACATTTCATTGTCATAACATCAGAATTCAAGGCTGTCGTTGTTTTAGGAAATGCATGTTTTTGTTTTCTTTTTAATTATTCCAAAATTGTTTTACTTTGTTTCATCTTTCAGGTGTTCTTTTACTTGTCTTAAGTTTTCTAATGAATGATTAAATAGATTAATTTGAGGAGGTTCAGTGTGGAATATTTCTCCTATTATTATAAAGATTATTTTATTTTCTATTGGCCTCGAATAACACCTCTCCTTTTCTGTTGTCACTGTCACTTCCTGTTCTATAATATATCTATAATGTCAAATGTAATGGGTTATGTAATGCAATTAAGAGTCAGAGATTACCGCCCTACATTTAACAACAACAAAAATAACCCAACTATATGCTTTCTACAGAAGATGCTTTTTAGATTCAAAGATGCAAAAAGTATTAATATGACAGCAAAAGGATGGGGAACAGACACATATGTAAACATCACCCACCCAAAAACTGGATAGGCCATCCTAATGTCAGGAAAAAGCAGACCTTAAAACAAACAAAAAAATAGGGCCGACTGAGTGGCTCAGTTGGTTAAGAGCATGAGCTCTGAGCAACAGGGTCGCCAGTTTGATCCCCACATGGGCCAGTGAGCTGCACCGGAGCTGAACTGCCGCTAAGCTGCCAACAGGTATCAGGATGGCTCAGCTGGTGAGAGCACCTGCTCTTAACAACAAGGTTGCTGGTTCGACTCCCTCATGGGATGGTGGGCTACACCTGCCCACAACTAAGATTGAACATGGCACCTTGAGCTGAGCGGCGGTGAGCTGACCACTGGCAGCCGGATGGTGGCTGAACTTCGAGCTGAGCTAGCTGCGTCCTCCACAACTAAGTCTGAAGGACAATAACTTGGCTGTTCCACTTTCCCAATATCCCAACACTGTTCCCCTTCCTCAATTCCCCAATTAAATCTTTTTTAAAAAATGTAATATAATAGAGATATAGAGGGCTATATTATGAAAAAGATCAATTCATCTGGAAGCTATAAAATTAAAAACACAAAGGGCCGGCCGAGTGGCTCAGTTGGTTAAGAGCTCGCTCAAGAGTTTGAGCTCTGAGCAACAGCGGTTCGAGTCCAGCCCGAGCTGAGCAGCCGCTGAGCTGCCAACAGGTAGCAGGATGGCTCAGCTTAAAAAAAAAATTTAAAACACATATGCACCTATTAACAGTACCAATATAAATGAAGCAAAAGGACTGAAATAAAGGGAGACCCAAATAACAATTATTAGAGACTCCATATCCCACTTTGAAGATCATCTAGAACAGCAAGGCAAAATATCAAGAAAGACATAAAAGACTTGGGAAATACTAAAAACCAAGTACACATAACATATCTACAGAAGACTCCATCCAACAACAGAATATATATTTTTCACAAATGCACATGAGACATTTTCCAGAGTAGACTAAATGCTAGGACATAAAATACAATTCATAAAATTTAAATCACTAAGAATATATACAACCTATTGTCTGGGGCAACAATGGAATAAAATTAAGAATCAATAACACAGAAAAAATGGAGAAATTCACAAACATAAGGAAATTAAACAACACAGTCCTAAATAACCAATGTGTCAGAGAGGAAACCGGTACAGAAATGAGGGCGATAGTTTATGTTGCATGGAAATGAAGACAATATATCAACGTTTGGGGCAGCCGGGTGGCTCAGTTGGTTAGAGTGTGTGCTCTTAACAAGGTTGCTGGTTTGATTCCCACACGGGATGGTGGACTGCGCCACACCCTCCCTTCCCCCCACCCCTCACCCCACCCCACCACCCCCTGCAACTAGATTGAAAATGGCGCCTGGACTTGGAGCTGAGCTGTACCCTCCACAACTAGATTGCAGGACAACAAGTTGACTTGGAGCTGATGGGTCCTGGAAAAAACAGTTACCCAATTAAAAAAAATAAAAGAAAAAAATATATACCATCGTTTATAGGTTGTATCTAAAATAGTACTTAGAGGAACATTTATACCTGTAACTTCCCATACTAACAAAGAAGAAAGATATCAAATCAATAACCTAACTTTCTACCTTAACACACTTTACATGATGAGCAACCACATGCAAAGCAATGAGATGAAAGAAATAAAGATTAGAGCAGAAATTAATGAAATAGAGAATAAAAACATCACACAACAAATCAATAAAACTAAAAGTGAGTTTCATGAAAAGATCAATAAAGCCAACAAATCTTTAGCTAGATGGACATAGAGAAAAAAATGGAAGCTTCAAAATCCTAAACTCAGACAGAAAGAGGGACAATTACACTGACCTTATAGAAATAAAAAAGATTATAAAGGAATTCATGAATAACAGCATGACAACCAATTAGATAATTTAGATGAAATCGACAAATCAGTAGAAATACACAAAGGAACAATTAACTCCAGGAAAAGAAAAAAGAAACTCCTACAACTATAAAAAGTGAAATGATTGAATTACTACTAATCAAAAAATTACCCCAGGGCCGGCCGAGTGGCACGTTGGTTAAGAACTGGCTTGGGATGCCAGAGGGCCCCAGTTCGGATCCCACATATGAGGGCCAGTGACACTGCCCTCTACAGCTAAGATGCTG
>NW_017731648.1:1890095-1901477 GCF_001890085.2 Hipposideros armiger | reverse complement strand
GGGAAGAGCGCAATGATGGTGCCAACTTGGGCCAGTGAAGCAGCGTCCTCCACAACTAGACTGAAGAACAAAACGACAGCAACTTGTCTGTTCCCTGTCCCCTAATTCCCCAGCGCTGTTCCCATCCCCCAATTCCCCAATTTAAAAAAAATTACCCCAAAAGAAAAGCACAACCCAGATGCCTTTGCCACGTAATTCTTCAAACAATTCAGAGTTTTAATATGGTTCTTCAGGAACTCCCTTCAAAATTAGGAATCAGAGCCGGCCGAGTGGCTCAGTTGGTTAAGAGCTCGCTCAAGGGTTTGAGTTCTGAGCAACAGCTGTTCGAGTCCCGGCCCGAGCTGAGCAGCTGCTGAGCTGCCAACAGGTAGCAGGATGGCTCAGCTAAAAAAATAAATAAAATAAATAAAAATAGAAATCAATTGGGTGGAGCGGGCACGGGGGCTGCTGGAAGTCTGAGGGGTCCCAGTGTGTTGCTGTGCTCGACTTCTCCCCTGGTTGCTCGTGGAGGCGGGGCAGTGCTGCCAGCGATTCGCCTCCCATACCTGCCTGTATGTGCACAACACCACCTGCAAGTGAACAAATCAAAAGTTTCCAAAGGTGAAAGAAGTGGATGGTGTGCTTGGTGGAGCAGCTGCTTGGGACAGTGTTGCCTCTATTGCAGATTCAGGTCCCAAATGTGAACATCCTCGTCCCGTTTCATGCACCTTCAGACGTGCTCTGCAGACGAGCCAATGATGCACCTTCTACAAGTGCTGCAGTGCTTCCTGTGCACACCACTGGCGGGACTAGGGCCTGGCCAGCCCAGCTGTGTCCTGTCTGTTCACCTTGTTCCCCAGAGTGGTTTCCCAGCCAGGAGCATGCACTGTGAGTCTTGAGGGTCTTTACCAGTGTTGTGGTAAGCTAACCCTTTTAGGGTTGTCGGCCAAGGTGTCAGGAAATGTAGCCCATCTGCCAATTAGAGGGTGAATTCATTAATATCCAGGGAGATTTTGTGTGTGGGGACAAGTATCCATAACTAAACGCACTCTTGTTTGTTTATCTTTTACATTTATCAGACAATTGACATTCTCTCACCATCAACCAACACCTCTACACATTTTCACTGTTTACACAACTAAAAAAGCAAAGCTTATTAATTTAGTACATTAGATGTTTCTAAATATTTAACTGTTAATTGCAAATTTATTTAATCAAAATTTATCTGAATATTTAATTAAAATGAAAAGACTAGTATTACCTTCTCAGTATTTTAAATACCTTAAAGAAGTAGACATCAAGCCCCAAATCATCATTCCAAATTTGACTACTATCTACTGAGGCCTGGTCCTCTGGTAAGTCCAGCAAGGACTTGGTCTTTGTCTTTTTTCTTTGTTTGTTTTGCTTCTTTTTTTTTTTTTTTTTTTTTGGTGGCTGCTCAGCTCGGGCCGGGACTTGAACTGCTGTTGCTCAGAGCTCAAACTCTTGAGTGAGCTCTTAATCAACTGAGCCACTTGGCCGGCCCTTACTTGGCCGGCCCTTAAGGATTTGGTCTTAATTGAGCTATTAGGCTAGGAGGCTAGCATGCAGCACCATTCTGAGTCTGTGCCATGAAGTAACCTGAAGGAGGTGCTGGCTGGTAGGGGTTGATATGGGGTTGGCCACAGCTCTCACACTTGCCATTCTCTGCATATCCTGGTTAGTGAAGTGAGCCTGGTGTTCCTCTTTGTGCTGAGCTAAAGCTACATACAGTAGTTTGGTGGCCACAATTCTACCATTCATGTCTGTAACTGCTTTAGTGGCTTCTTCTGGGGAGGAGAAACACAAAACCAAACCCTTTGCTGTTACCACCCTCCATCATAACCCTTGTAGTAGTGATTGTATCAGATGGAGAATACTTGTTCTGGAGATGTTCATCAATACCATCCCAAAGATTTTTCACGTAAAGGTTAACACCCCAGTATCTGATGATCCTATCTTGCTTCATCAGTTCAAGTTCCTTCTACTGTTCCACATTTTTCTGAGCTTTACCAGCATAATTTGTTTTCCACTGAGCTCACCTGCAGCTTTCTGTGCATCTTCATGCCTTTCAAAGCTTACAAATCCAAACCCTGTGGATTATCAACTTTCATCAGGCACTACTTTCACGCTTAAGGCAGATCCAAATTTGCTGAAGAGATCCTTAAGGCACTCATCATCCATGTCTTCTCCAAAATTCTTGATGGAGATGTTGGTGAACTCTTTTGCCCTAGGTACGAGTTCTGCTTCTCGTTCTTTACAAAACTTAAATCGTCGAGCATATACTTTGCGATCATTTAGATGCATGCCATTCATTTTTTCCATATCTCTTTCTGCTGCTTCCTGTGTATCATAATGTACAAATCCATAACCCTTTCTTGTGGCATCCACGTCAGGTTTTGTTACCAGGAAAACAATGATGTCATAATTTGAGTTTGGAAGACTTCCCTTCTCTTTCATTTTTTGGCAGAGTTTGAGAAGGATACGTATTAATTCTTCAATTTTTGGTAGAATTCACCTGTGAAGCTGTGTGGACCTGGAGATTTGTTTTGGGGGAGATTTTTGGTTACTGATTTAGCCTCTTTACTAATAATTAGGCTTCAGATTTTCCATTTTTTTATGACTCAGTCTTGGTAGATTGTACAATTCTAGGAATCTATCCATTTCTACTAGGTTATCCACCTTTAGACATAATTGTTCATGGTAGTCTCTTATACCCTTTGTATTTCTGTGGTAGTAATTATAACATCTCTTCTTCCATTTCTGATTTTATTTGAATCACCTCTCTCTTTTTTGGGGGGTCTAACCAAAGATTTATTGATTTTGCTTGTCTTTTCAAAGAACCAGTTCTTAGATTCATTTATCTTTTCTATTATCTTTTTAGTCTCTATTTCATTTATGCCTGCTTTGATCTTTGCTATTTCCTCTTTTTCTACTAACTTTGGGGTTTGTTTGTTTTTTTTTCCCTAATTCCTTGAGGTATAGATTTGTATAAAGCCTACATTTCAAATATTTGAGTATCATTAGGTATAAGAGGTCAGACAATTAATTTTGCAAACTCATCCTAGAAAAAGTTGCTGAATATCACAATGGTCACCTTTGACGTACTCCCCTTGGGAAGCTATGCACCAATGCCAGCACCCAGTGCACCCTTCAAAGTAATCTTGGAATTCTTTTTCTGGACAGGCCATCAGAGCTGTCATTGTATTACCCTTGATGTCCTGAATGCCATCAAAATGTCTTCCTTTCGATATTTCCTTTATCTTCCAATAAAAAAAGAAGTCATTGGGGGCCAGATCAGGTGAGTAGGGAGGGTGGGTGTTCCAATACAATTATTTGTTTTTGGCTAAAAACTCCCTCACAGACAGTGCCTTGTGAGCTAGTGCATTGTCATGATGCAAGAGCCATGAATTGTTGGCAAAAAGTTCAGGTCATTTTTGTCTAACATTTTCAGGCAGTCTTTTCAGCACTTCCAAATAGTAAACTTGATTAACTGTTTGTTCAGTTGGTACAAATTCATAATGAATAATCCCTCTGATATCAAAAAAGGATAGCAACATTTTTTTGACTCTTGATTTGGACTGACTGAACATTTTTGGTCGTGGAGAATTGCCTGATACCATTGAGCACTTTGACGCTTTGTTTCAGGGTTGTATTGGTACACCCATGTTTCATCACCAGTGATAACATGGCCCAAAACATCGCCTTGCCTCTCCTAAAGGTCTTGGCAAACGTCGACTCTCCTTTCCTTTTGTTCATTGGTGAGCTCCTTTCTTTGGGCCATTTTTGCACACACCTTTCTCATGCCAAGATTTTCAGTTAAGATTTTCCTGTTTCTGTATCGATGTTTACTTGCTGCTATGCTTCTCACAGTCAGCGACAATTTTGACATGAAATTTGATGAATTTTTGCAATGTTTTTGTCAGTTCTGCTTGTTACTGGCCTCCCTGACCTCTCTTCATCAATGACGCATTCTCTAGCCTCAGAAAAACGTTTAACCCATTTGTACACTGTCGTTTTCTTCGTGGCATTATCTCCATCAGTTTGGACTAACATGTCCCTGATTTCACCTCCACTCTTGCCAAGTTTAACAAGAAATTTAATGTTTGTTTGCTGCTCTAATTCAAGCTCAGACAAAAACACACAACAACAATAATGAACACCACTCAGCAAGACACCACCACACGTCGACACGAACACAGCTCTGAGACACTGATATACCAAGGTTATGAAACCTTACTGAGCTGTTTGTACAGTGCTGCCAATGTAAGCACACGGTGGCAAGTTTGTGAACTTGATTGGCAGAACTTGTATACCCAAAATACTTGAACCCAGGGACGGAAAGAGCTGTTTCTACTTTAGTGTTCATAGCAGCATTATTCATGAGAACCAGAATGTGGAAGCAATAAATCCACGTGTGTTTTAGTGAATGAATGGATCAACAAACTTTAGTATATACATACAATGGAATATTATTCAGATTTAAAAAGAAAGGAAACTGTGACGTATGCTGTAACATGGGTGAACTTTGAGGACATTCATTATGTTAAGTAAAGTAAGCTATTCATAAAGGAGAATTACTGTAGGAATCCCATTTCATGAAGTATCTAAAATAGTGAAATACATAGAGAGAGAAAGAAAGTGGTAGTTGCCAGGGCCTGGGGAAAGATGGAATGGGAAGAGGTAGTTTAACATGTATAGACATGCAGCTTTCAAAGACGAAAACTGTTCTGACATTGAATTCTCAATGTCAATGTACTTCTCATTACTGAACTGTATACTTAAGGTGTAAATGTTATAGTATGTGTATGTTACCACAATTAAGAGTAAAAATGTTAAAGCAAGAGAGTGAAAACACATCCAAAAAAATTAAAGAAATTTTTGCAAATCATATATTTGATAGGGGTTGTATATCAAAAAATATATTAAGAACTCTTGCAACTCAATAATAATAAAAGTCAAATGGCCCAATTTTAAAATGTCAGAGGCTGTGAATAAACATTTTTTCCCAAGGAAGAGGTATGAATGGTAAGAGCACATGAAAAGAATGAAAAGATGCTAGAAGTCACTAGTCATCAAAGAAATCCAAATCAAAACCCCAGTGAGATACCACGTCACAACCACTGGGATGGCTGGAATAAAAAAGTGAGATAATAACTAGTTTTGAAGAGGATATGGAGAAATCATCCACAGCTGGTGGGAATGTAAAATGGTACTTTAGTCACTTAAAAAAACAATCTGGCAGTTCCTTAAAAATTAAACCTAGAACTACCATGGGACCCAGGAATGCACTCTTAGGTATATACTCAAAGAAATGAAAATATATGTTCAATCAAAATCTTGTTCATAAAGGTTTAGTACAACATTATTTAAAACAGCAAGAAAGCGGAAACAAACCAAATATTAATTGACAGAAGAGTAAACACAATGTACTTTATCCATATAATTATTTGGCTGTAAAAAGAAAAAAAGTGTCCATACATGCTACTACATGGATGACCCTCTAAAAAATTATGCTAAGTGCCTGAAGTCAATTCACAGACAACATATCATATAAGTCCATTCATATATAAATCCAGAATAGGGAAATCTATAGACACAGCAAGATTAGAGGTTGCCTAGGACTGTGGCTTGGAGGTGGAAGATGGAAAGATGGAGGAAGTAATAGCTAAAGGGTACAGGGGTTTCTTTTGAGACAATGAAAATTTCAAAAATTGTGATGATGACTGCACATGTGTGAATATACTGAAAACCAATGAATTGTACCCATTAAAGGTATTCATCGTGTGGTATGTGTATTGTATCTCAATAAAGTTATTCAAATAAAAATAAATAAATGCACTAGGAATTTGGAACTAATGTGTTAGTATATTGACTTTTCAGTTACATCCTACATTTTCAAAATCATTGTTACTATTATTATTATTTGGTGAAAATAGGAATTCATTTCCTTTAGGGGTATCATATCCATTTACATTTCAAAAATCTTTAAGGGCACAGTCAAAAACTAAAAGAAATTTCCTTCTAGTGTAAAATGTACACCTGTGAGTTTTGTTGAACACATCTCACAGCTTACTGATTGGGTCGAAGAGTCCTTGCACCAGGATGGCTCTGTGGGATTCAAATTTCTCTGCAGAACCTGGTACTTAGGAGGTCGTGGGACTCTTTAGCTGAAGTACCACATGTATGGAGGTGGAGAAGGGATGGGTGGAAGGCTCAACGCTGTCAACAAGGATCAACATGGAACCAAACTCTTTATTACACATTGTGAGGTCAGTTTTAAATGGGTTTGTAAACAACGTCACAATTCCATGAGTGACCTCACAGCCTGTGCCAAACCAGGACCCGTTAAGGACCGCAGAGCTTCTGGTCCCAGTCTGGCTGGCTTGGGCGTCCCTCTTGCTCTGCACAAGGTCATCGCTCCATCGGAAAACTGACTCTGGAATCCCTTTCGCACACCTGTGTCACCGCGTTCAGAAAGAGGAGCAGGAAGAAGACGCCTGGGTGTCTCGAGGGCTAGGATAAGTCTTAAAAGGAAAAGCCCTTGGAGGAGTCAGGTTCCGCAAAACCGCGGAGACGGGTTCTAGTAAGTCATTTGACCTCTTTCCCCGATTGTCACTCAGCAACAGGGAGGCGGGTCCTTGCGAACTGTCCAATCAGGGGTGAATTAGGGGGTGGGTGGTGTTAGGCTTGGAGAATACCGAGGAAGTTCCGGATTGCGTCTCACCTTCTGTTAGCGGTCCAGGTGTCTTTGCTGTATAGTCAATTCAGCTGTGACCTGCACCGGCTGCGGGAACCGAAGGGACTTCGCCGGAGTACCCCAGAAACCGGACATGGTGAGTGTGTCGGCCTGGGTGTCCCCGGATTGGGACGAGGGGCTTGCTGTAACCGGCCAAGGCTCGAGCCGGCCTACCCGGGATCAAATCTGGAGTCTGAGGACCTGAGCTCCCCCGGGGCTCCGCTCGGACCTCGGTCCCTTCTCGCAACGTGGGGGCTGGGTCAGTAACCAGGACCCCTGGCGTCCTGTCCTGTCACTGTACGCGACGACTTCGGTTCCAGCAAAGGCTGTCCTGTCACTGTACGCGACGACTTCGGTTCCAGCAAAGGAACCTCTCTCTCTGTGTTTTTCTGCGTCTCCCCAGAATGTGCATTGACCACGGCCAGGGAAATCAGGGGACACTCGTGACTCCGACTCCGGGATTCATGCATTGAAAGAGCTGTAATCTGTGTGGTCCCCAGTCTCTCTGTTCTCCCCAACTGGCGCCCATTATCTTTTGAGTTTTTCAAATGTTTGGGAAGCAGGATCTGAAATCCACAACCTTGACCCCCTCCCCATCTTCCTAGGACTCTCAATACGTGTCTTAATTTCCAGATCCCTTCTTGAATTCCCAAACGCCAAAGTCTCCTCTCCCATTCAAGCATTATAATCAACTATTAGTCCTCTGGGTTTCATTTCAAACAGACCCAGTCCTGGTTGCTCCTCTGTTATGAAAAGACTCATGAGGCACAAAGTACTAGACGTTAGAAAGTTGATTTATGAAGAGAAACACAGATAGAGGAGTTGCCAGGGGGAGAGTCTGGGTAGACAGCTACACTGTGTTTCTGTTTAGCTGGGGTTTTATATTGTCTAACCAGGATGTAAATTGCTTCGGCCTGTAGTGGAATCTTCGGTTGTGTTCAGCTTTGTCCGTTGTGGTGGGAGCAGGTGTGGTTACACTTGTTATGGCAACCTTCGTTGTACAATATAAACTTATGTTGGAGCCATCCCCGGAGTCAATTGGCTGCCCCCTGGACTAGTTCCTGTTTACCCAGACCTGTCTTATCAGACTTCATAATAATTATCATTTTTTTCATAATCAATGAAAGCCTCTTTTATCTTTTAAAGGGGTTTGTTTTTGGTTTCTGGATAGTTTACATGAGAGGAAGGGTAAACTAGGATGTATGCAACTGGTTCTTTGAGTTAGCAAGAATTTGGAAAATTTTGATTTTTCTATGGTTTACACTTTTGTATCCGTTACTGTTTAAGGAATTAAATCTTAGGATGGTTTCCAATGTACAAAAGTAAAATTAAAGAAAGACTAGTAGATAGTAAAACATGGTATATATAAATTTCTGTTTTTCTTACATAAATGTGTAAGATAGAAAGGTCTAACTTGAGAAGACTCACTGTCCACCTGTTCTGGATCCTCCGTGGCTATTATTCCAATCATCCCGAAATACACAGTTTTGATGTGGAGAGAAGCAGTTTTGCCACCCTGAAGTTGCCTTTTGGGGATATTGATTTTTAAGCTCTTTATTAAGAAACAAAAGACTTAGAAAAAACCTATGGCCTCCCCCACTTTCCTGCTCAAGGGATTGAGACAGAGAAACCTGCTTTTGGAAGGAAATGTCAGGATGCTGCCTTAGCCTAATTTGAATTAAGTATTGTATCGGGTTGTCGGAAAAGTCATGACGCATTTTTGCAACGAGAAACATAGAAAAAAATACGTCATGACTTTTCCGACAACCCACTATATAGGACTGCAGATGGAGTCTGTTAGCTAGATACCCGGTGTGTCCCATTGTTTGAGTTGCCTAGCAAGTATTTGCCTGTTCTGTGTGTTCAACTCTTCAACTACTTGTAAATCGTCCAGTCTCACTTCTGAAATCTAAGTCCACATTTCTCCCTTTTTCTCCTTCACTCAAAATGTCACATGTTGGGCCGGCCGAGTGGCATGTTGGTTAAGAGTTGGCTTGGGACGCCAGTTCTGAGTGGAAGGGCCCCGGTTTGGATTCCACATGAGGGCCAGTGACGCTGCACCCTCTACAGCTAAGATGGTGAACAACAGCTCAACCTGGAGCTGGGCTTTCATGAGTCGCAGGCGATGGTGTAGGCTGCAGTGGGGCTGCGGTAAGCTACTGTGAGCAGCAGGCAGCCAGCGTAAGCTGCCAAGAGCCCCTGTGAGCAGCAATCCAGTGGTTGGCGACCTATCTGCCTCACCCGGGAAGAGCGCAATGATAATACCAACATGGGACCGTGAAGCGACATCTTCCACAACTAGACTGAAGAACAAAATGACAGTAACTTGTCTGTTCCCCTTCCCCGATTCCCCAGCACTGTTCACCCCCCACACCAATTCCCCAATAAAATCTTAAAAGAAAAAAAATGTCACATGCACTCAATATTGCCTCACTATCTTGGGAATGTTCATACATATGTAAATTTCCTATGTGCATGTGTTAAAAATTTTACTCTCATCTGTTAATTAGATTATTAGCCCAGCTAAAGAATTTAGAAGGTGGAAAGAAAAGTATTGTTTTTTAGCCTCCACGGATGATTTGTTGAACTTCCTGTTAGTGTTTCTTTATATAACAAGACATTGCGAATGCATATTTTTCTTACCCATGTTTTTCCTTGTAACGAGCACTCAACATTGTTTGATATTTGCCGACTTCTTAAGCCTTCTCCTCTCTCTCCCCTTGTGTCCCCACCTGCACAGGCTGAGGACAAAGTCCTGGGCTCCCTCCTCTGGCACCATCACATTCCACCCCATAAGCCCCTGCCTGTGAGCAGGACTCCTGCCCTGGCCCCGCCCTGACAAGGATGCTTTGCTGGAACAGCTTTAGTCAGGCTCCTGAGCCTCCTCCCAGGCCTACCTGTGCACATGCTTGTAAAATCCAGTTTTAGCAGGAACCCTGAAGCCAAGTGAACCAGAACCCAACCCTCCTATCTCATCCTCTTCCATATCTGATCAGGTTCCCTCTCCTGCACCATCAGGCAATGTCTGATCACCCAGGCCTGTCTGCAGTAAGAATCCTTTTAGATCAGGTTTGCAGGAACCCCAACCCCCTGATTTTTCTCTTCCTAATTTGCCATGCACTGACCCCCACCTGCTCTCTGGCCGTGAATTCCCACTTGCCCTTGCTGTACTCAGAGTGGAGCCCAATCTCATTTCTCCCTACTGTGAAATCCTACCATGATGGTCTGTATGTACCTATCGCAGTGGTTCTGATAAAATCCGCCTTACCATCTTTGACAAGTGGCACTGAATATTTTTCTTTAACACCCCCAGTCACAATAAAATCCCAGGCCATTCTTTTTTATTGTAGTTGTTATTTTTTTACTCTTTCAAGCCATTTCAGAGCTGCTTGAGAGGTCCACCCTGACACCCTGCCCCATACCTTCATTCTGTGAGTCATAAGCCTTTTCCTAACCTCTGGGTGTGGGGGCCACCTTGCAGGTGACCATAACAGTTGGTCATGTCCCAACGTGACCACCTCCCATGGGTCTGTCTTCTCTTGCTCTGACTTGCTCACCTGCTCTGCTGCCTGATGGCGGCCTGCATTGTGGGCTGCTGGGTGCTGGGGAGCTGGTGCTGTGAGCTGTGCTGCCCTGTGTGGCAGTGGTGACCCTACCAAACCCCAGTTCTATGTGCAGTTGACCAGAGAGGGCAGATTTTAGAATTTCTAGGCATTTGGAAGCAGGCATATGAGGTGGGCCTTCATTAAATTGGTCCTAGGTTGATATCTTTGCTGGGATTTATCTGTGTGTTAGAGTGAAGCTATGACAGAGGCTGGGTTGGCCTGGACATACCCTGGGGATGGGGGTGGGAGAGTGGGACTACACCCTGTGTGGGAGGTGGACCCATGGGGTGGGAGATGGACCCATGGGGTGGTCACCTGAAATAATAGTTATTCAAAATGGGAAAGTAATTGTAATAACTATGTGCGGGGTCAAATGGGTATTAGACTTATCAAGGTGATCTCTCCTAAGTTATATAAATGTCTAATCACAGTGTTATACAGCTGAAACCAATAAAATATTGTACATCAACTAATTGAGAAATAAAATTATTAAAAGTTAACTAATAAAAAGTAAAATATAGAGAGAAGACAGGGGGAAGGGCATCTAGTAGGTGGCAGGCTGAGTCCTTAATACCAGAGGGCTCCCCAGGACCCTTAATCTCTGCTGCTGCCCCTGCCTCTATTGCAGCACAGATCTTGACCCTCGGGGTTAAGAGACAAAACCCATAGCACCCTGTGGCAAGGACAAGGGATTAGTTCAAACCAGTGGATGTCTGGGGTCCTCAAACTCTATAAAGCAACCAGGTGTCATGGGGAGGCTCTGAACCCTGAGCACTGAAAAACTATATAAATACCAGGCTAGATACAACACCTTCTTTCTCGAAGTGTATTCAGTAACCAAAAACAACAAAACAAGGAATGACAGGCGGGAGGGAACAAAATAAAAAAATAAAAATAAATGAAACAAAGGTCCGCAAGTTGTTCCAAATGAAAATCCAAAATGTATTCAAAGAATTACGCAGCAGAGGGCCGGCCGAGTGGCTCAGTTGGTTAAGAGCTCGCTCAAGAGTTTGAGCTCTGAGCAACAGCGGTTCGAGTCCA
>NW_017731648.1:1887899-1889350 GCF_001890085.2 Hipposideros armiger | reverse complement strand
TTTTGTTCTTCAGTCTAGTTGTGGAGGACGTTGCTTCACTGGCCCAAGTTGGCACCATCATTGCGCTCTTCCCGGGTGAGGCAGATCAGTTGCCGGCTTCTGGACCGCCGCTCACTGCGGCTGCTGGCTGCTTACGCTGGCTGCTGGCTACACACAGTAGCCCATGGCAACCCACTGCCACAGGGGCTGCAGCCTACACCTTCGCCGGCAACTCATGTCAACCCAGCTCCAGGTTGAGCTGTTGTTCAGCATCTCAGCTGTAGAGGGCAGTGTCACTGGCCCTCATATGTGGGATCCGAACCGGGGCCCTCTGGCGGGCGACCCAAGCCAGTTCCCAACCATCGCGTCACTCGGCTGGCCCTGCTTCTGTTTTTAACAGTGGAATTTCGCCTGTTCTTAAACCTAGAAAGAAGGAATGACACCTCACAGTGGATTACCTCAGCCCGGAGGCTGTGGTTGCATCAAATAAGGCCATATACACAGCATCCTTTATTTCTGATTTTATTAATTTGAATCTTTTCTCTTTTTTTGTTAGTCTAGCTAAAGGTTTGTCAATTGGGTTTATATTTTCAACCAACTCTTTGTTTCTTTCAGCAGTTTTGTACTTTCATAAATTTTCATGTTATTAATTAGCATATTTTCATTTCAGCTTGATGAAATCGCCATAGCATTTCTTGCAAGGCAGGTGTAGTGGTGATGAACTCCCAGAGCTTTGGTTTGTTTGCGGAAGTCTTTCTGTTATTAATCGCCAAGGGACAGCTTTGTCGTATAAAGCTTTCTTGGTTGGCAGTTTCTTTCTTTCAACACTCTGTATATCATGCCACTCTGACAGGTTTCAGCTGAGAAAAGTATAGAAATGGGGGTCCCTTGCATGTGAAGTGTCACATTCCTCTTGCTACTTTGAAAATTCTCTGTCTTTGATTTTTGATAATTTGATTATAATGCATTTTGGTGAAGTCTCGTTCCAAAAGTAGGTAACCTTAAATTTATTTAGTAATTAATGTTTTAGTATTTCATCTTATTTGGAAATGATCTAGCTATTCAATAATTTCTAAAGATTTTGGGAAACTTCTTTTAGGTACACCTACCATAAAATAGTTATTGTTGGAAACTTTCACTGAAAACCTTTTTATTCTACATATATCTATTTCATTTATTGATTTTCAGTAATTATACTCAGATTACTTTTGAAAATTTTATGAAACATAAGACAAAGTCAGTTATTATCTCAAGCTCTTTTCCTGTTGACAAACCCTGCAACGGAGATAATATTAACATACTTTTTTGTAAACCCAGATAAAATAAAATTATATTACACGTTGTTAACTTCAGAGGCTATTTTAATTAAACCAAACTTAAATCAGTTTTAATATTAAATATTTTCTCAGATCACATGATATTAAACAACATTTGGGTTAGTTTCTGTTATATTTCTTTCTTTTTTTTTTTTT
>NW_017731648.1:1879783-1883996 GCF_001890085.2 Hipposideros armiger | reverse complement strand
ATAATAATAATAATAATACCATATTTTACCTCGAAGGAAGTGCCATCAATTGTAAGACATCTTTATTTCAGTAGCTAAGAAAGAGGTAGAAATGCTACCAAGCTATGACATGTTTTCATTTTATTTTTATTTTATTTTATTTATTTATTTATTTGGGGGGGAGGAATTGGGGGAGGGGAACAGCATTGGAAAATCAAGGAGGGGGAACAGACAAGTTGCTGTCCTTTTGTTCTTCAGTCTAGTTGTGGAGGATGTCGCTTCACTGGCCAATGTTGGTATTATCATTGTGCTCTTCCCGGGTGAGGCAGATCCGTCACCGGCCCCTGGACAGCCATTCACAGTGGCTCTTGGAAGCTCACGCCAGCTACCAGCCGCTCACGCTGGCTGCTGGCCACACATGGTAGGTAGCTCATGGCAGCCCACTGCAGCTTCACTGCAGCCTATGCCATCGCTGGCGACTCACAGCAGCCCAGCTCCAGGTCAAGCTATTCTTCACCATCTTAGCTGTAGAGGGCAGTGTCATCGGCACTCATGTGGGATCCAAACCGGGGCTCTGCTGCTCAGAGCTGGTGTCCCAAGCCAGCTCTTAACCAATGCGCCACTTGGCCGGCCCATGGTCTATTTCTAATTCATTAAGGTATAAGGTTAGATTGTTTGAGATTTTTCTTATTTATTCAGGTGGACTTTTATTGCTATAGACTTTCATCTTAAAAACTTACTTTTGTCCCGTAGATTTTGGAACATTGTGTTTCCATTTTTATTTGTTTTAAGATACTTTTTCATATTGTCCTTGATTTTTTTTTTGTAACCCATTGATTGTTTCGTAGCATGTATTTTAGCCTCCACATGTTTATGGGTTTTTTTTCAGTTTCTTTCTGGTAATTGATTTTTAATTGATCACAAAAAAATGCTAGTAGGATTTAATTTTTTTAATTTATTGAGATTTGTTTTGTGGCTCTAACATACGATCTATCCTGGAGAATTTTCCATGTGGACCAGTAAAGAATGTGTGTTCTACTGTTTTTGCCTAGAATATTCTATGTATATCTATTAAGTTCACCTGTACGAATGTGGCCTTGTTGGACAATTTGAGACCAATGAGTCTTTGTTGATTTTCTCTCCAGGTAGTCAGTCCAGTGATGTAAGTGATCAGTGTTATCTACTATTACTGTGTTACTGTCAGTTTCACCCTTATGTCTGTTAATATTAGCTTTAAAATATTTATTGTGATACATATACTATCACCCTGCCTTTTTTTTCATTTCCATTTGCATGAAATATCTTTCTCAATCCTTTCAATTTCGGTCTGTGTGTGTCTTTAAATCTGAAGTGATATATATATATATATATATATATATATATATATATATATATATATATATATATATATATAGGTATTGGGTATTTTATCCATTCAGCTACTTATTGTCTTTTTATTGAAGGATTTAGTTTATTTATAATTAGTTGTTGATAAGTATGTACTCTTTGCCATTTTGTTAGTTCTTCTCTGTTCCTTTTTCTCTTACTTTTTTTTCTTGTGCATTGATGACTTTCTAGTGTTAATGTTTGGATTCCTTTCTTTCCTTTTTTTGTGTCTCATAAATTTATGGTTTGTGGTTGCCATGAGAGCTTCATATATAACAACATATGTTTATAATAATCTATTTTAAGTTGATGGTCCCTTAAGTTCGAACACATTTTACAGGCACTACATTTTTTATGACCCTCCACCACACACTTTTTATGTTTAGATGATATATATTGTATATTTGTGTGTTTGTGCCCCTTAGTTATTTTAGATACACATGTTTTTCATGACTTTGAATATATCATGCTAGTCTCATCTGGCCTGCAAAGTTTCTGTGGAAAAATCAGCCGATAATCATAGAGCTGTTCCTGTGTATGTAAGTAGGTGCTTTTCTCTTTCTGCTTTTTAGATACTTTTTTTATGTTTAACTTTTTGCATTTTAATTGTGATGTGTCTTGGAGTGCTTCAGTTTGTGTTCAGTTTGTGTTTCTCTTCTTTGGGACTCTGTGCTTCCTGACTGGGATATATGTTTTCCTTTACTATTATAAAGATGTTTTCAGCCATTATTTCTTTAACACGGTTTTTTGTCCCTTTCTCTTCACTTTGATGTGAATGTTACTATGGTCAGTATTGTCCTAGATGTCCCTGAAAGTGTCCTCATTTTTAAAAATTTTTTTACCTTGTTGGAGTTCAAATTGTGTGGTTTCCCCTATCTTGTCTTGCAGTTCACTCATCCTTTCTTCTGCATCATCCAACGTGGAGGTGTTTCCTCTAGTGTATTTATCATTTCAGTTATTATACTCTTCAGTTTCAATTGGTTCTTTTTAAACAATATTTTCTATCTCTTTGTTGAAGTTCTCACTGAGTTCATCCATTCTTCGATTTTTTTTTCAGCATTGTTGTAACCATTGTCTTGCATTCTTTATCTCGTAGATTGCTTTCCTTTGTTTAATTTGGTTTCTTTTCTGGAACTTTTTTCTGTTGTTTGGAATGTATTTTTGTGTTTTGTCATTTTCCCTATCTCTCTGTTTATATCAGTGTGTTAGGTAGATCAGCTACTTCTCTCAGTCTTGAAAGAATGGCTGTATGTATAAGTTGTCATGGAGCCCTGTGGCATAGGCTCCTCTGGCCTCCAGAGTACTCCAGGGGTGTCTTCTATATGGTGTGCATGTGCACTCCTGGTGTACTTGGGCCTTGATTGCTGTGGGCAAACCTGCAAGTGGGTTTGTTCCTCTAGCGAACTAGCTACGAAGACCAGCTGTGATTGCTCCAAACCAGAGGTTGGCAAACCGCGGCCTGCGAGTCACATGTGGCTCTTTGGGTACATTCAGTCTCAAAAGTTTGCCAACCCCTGGAAGAGCCAATCCTGTCGCTCACAATAATTTAAAAATTATTCGAGAGCCATAAATATACTTTTACAAATAAGGAAAATTTAAAGTAATGTTATAAATGAAACTATGATAGTTTTATTTTCATTTTCAATTTTATTTCAGAGCCACATGTACGTACCCAAAGAGCCGCATGTGGCTCGCAAGCTGCAGTTTGCTGACCCTTGGCGGCTCTTCCATCTCAAAAGTTTGCAGACCCCTGCTCCAGACAATTGGGTCTGCAAGCGGCCAGCCCTGCAGAGCAGGAGCTGCATTTGGGGTGCTCCAGTGCTGGCCAAAGCTGCCCACAGATGTTTCTGTGAAGTTGCTTGAATGTTACTCTGGTGTGGGCTGAGGCAGGCCGCTGTGTGTCTCTTGGTTGAAGCCACGTGAGGGACATCTGGGGTTAGCTGAGGCCGAACACCATGTGTGACAGAGTTGGATCTACCTTTGGGAGCAGGAGTATTGGAATGGTATACTTCTTCAGGTGGTCCTTGGTCGATGTTTGTGCTGTTAGCTATGTGTATTTTTAGAGTAAAGTGGTAACTTAGGCTAGGGTTGCCCTGATAATAGAGGGTCATCAGTGAGGTACACGAAGACTTTATTGTGTGAGTAAGGTGCCTCTCAGATGTTCACTCCGTAAATAGCAGTTATTTCAGAGAAAGAGAGAAAGATACTGGGAAAGGCAGCCAATAGGCGTTAGCCCAAGTTCATTGTCCTAATATAAGAGGGTTTTTAAGTATTTCTGCTGCTGCTGGCTCTACTGCAACAAAATTCCTGACACTCCAGTTGTTGGGGACAACACCCATAGACCTGCTGTGGCACAGCAAAGGGATTAAGTCAAACTGCAGTGAAGCCTCAGTCCATAAATCTATATAAAACCATGTCCATGGTGGAAGCCTCTAACCCTGATGGCATTGATTTGAAGCTCTGGAGGGAAAAAATATTATGTGTACCAGAATAGAAAGGACACCCACGCCACTGAGGTTTTTCCAGTGACCTAAAATGCAGAATGGGAAGGACATGAGAGAAGCAATGAGAGGAATGAAGGTATTGAAAAAACATCTATGATTTCACCCAATTGGAAATCCAAAATATATTGAATTTACATAAAAGAAAAGATAAAAGTGTGCTCTTTCGTATTTGGGCCTCCAAGACATAGGTTTTGATTTTTTTTTTTTAAGATTTTATTGGGGAATTGGGGGAGGGTAACAGTGCTGGGGAATCTGGGAAGGGGAACAGACAAGTTGCTGTCCTTTTGTTCTTCAGTCTAGTTGTGGAGGACGTCGCTTCACTGGCCCATGTTGGTATTATCATT
>NW_017731648.1:1870428-1873543 GCF_001890085.2 Hipposideros armiger | reverse complement strand
TCGCCGGCGACTCAAGGCAGCCCAGCTCCAGGTTGAGCTGTTGTTCAGCATCTTAGCTGTAGAGGGCAGTGTCACTGGCCCTCATATGTGGGATCCAAGCCAGGGCCCTCTGGCGTCCCAAGCCTGCTCTTAACCACCGCGCCACTCGGCCGGCCCTCAGATTGTTTTTTGCTGTTGATTTACAGGAGTTAATTTATATATTATGGATATTAACCCCTTATCAGATATATCATTTGCAAGTACCGTATTTCCCATGTATAAGACACTCTCCTGCATATACGCACCTTAATTTTGGGACCCGAAATTTGAAAAAAAATGTATTACATAAAGTTATTGAACTCAAGTTTTACTAACTTCTTTTTCATCAGCAATTCTTCTTGCCTCATGCTGAACCATCTTTGTGGACACAGGAATTCCAATTGCCCTTTGCTCTTCAATCCATATCTTCAATTCCTCTCTAAATCTGGCCATTTTGCTGACTTGCCTCTCATGGCCTTCTTCTGCCATGGTGTTTTCAGTAGGGTTTCTTCTTACCGTAGCCAGTCTCAGATTGTTTTCTCAGTTGGAGGAGGACCAAACTTATGTTCAGCAGCACGATTCCCATTCACTTTTGCAAACTGGATCACTTTTAACTTGAATTCAGCACTGTACGAAAATCTTTTCTGGGCAGAATGTGGCAAAACGTAACCTACCATAATATATTGGTAACAAGTGGGAAACAATGATCACAAAGACAACAAGCGCAAAAAAGCAGGAAATGCAAGTAAAAAAATCTACAACCACTGTATAAGACGCACCCAGTTTTTAGACCCCAAATTTTTCAAAAAAGGGTGTGTCTTATACATGGGGAAATATGGTATTTCTCCCATTCAGTAGGTTGTCTTTTTGTTTTATTGATGGTTTTCCTCACTGGGCAAAAAGCTTTTTAGTGCCATTTGATTATTTTTGCTTTTGTTGCCCTTGTCTGAGGAGACATATCAAAAAAATATTGCTGACACAAATGTCAAAAACTTTATTGCCTGTGTGCTCTTGTAGAATTTTTGTGGTTTCAGGCCTTACATTGAATTCCTTAATTTATTATGAATTTATTTATTATGAGGTGTAAGAAAGTGGTCCAACTTCATTTTCTTGCATGTATCTTCAGGTTTCCCAACACCAGTTATTGAAGAGACTGTGATTTCCCCGTTGTATATTTCTACTGCCTTTGTCGTAGACTAATTGACTGTATAAGTGTGGGTTTATTTCTGGGTTTTCTGTTCTGTTCTAGTGAGGTATGTGCCTGTTTTGGTGCTAGTACCAAAACAGTTTTGGTACTATAGTTTTATAACATAGATTCAAGTCAGTGAGCCTGATACCTCTAGCTTTTTTTTGTCCCTCAAAGTTGCTTTCACTGCATGGGGTCTATGTGGCTTTATATAAATTTTGGGATGATTTGCTCTAGTTCTGTGAAAATTTTCATTGTTATTTTTATAGGGATGTATTGAATTTTTAGATTGCTTTGGGTAGTATGGAACTTTAAACATATCGTTTAAATTCATGTGCATGGTATGCCTTCTCATTTATTTGAATTACCTTCAATTTCTTTAATCAGTGCCTCATAATTTTCAGAGTACAGGTCTTTTGCCTCTTCAATGAACTTTCCTAGGTGTTTTTTGGGGTGTGATGTGATTGTAAATGGGATTGTTTTCTTAATTTTTCTGAGTATTTATTACTATTGTATAGAAACACCACTGATTTCTTCATATTACTTTCATATCCTGCAACTGCACTGAATTCATGTATATGTTCTAATTGTGGTTTTTTTTCTTCTAACTTTTTAGGGTCCTTTACATATAGCATCATGTTATCTTCATATATTGAGTTTTACTTCTTTGTTTCCTATTTGGATATCTTTTTTTTTTTCTTGTCTGATAGCTGTGGGTAGGACTTCCAATAGGATGTTGAATACAAGTGGTGAGAGTGGACATCTTCATCTTTATTCTGATCACAGGTGAAAAGCAGTTAGGTTTTCACAGTTAAGTGTGATATTAGCTGTGGCTTTGCTATATATGACCTTTTTCATGTTGAGGTATGTTCCTTGTCCTCCCACTTTGTTGACAGCTTTTATCATTCATTTATGTTGTATTTTGTCAGATGCTTTTTCTGATTCTATTGAGATGATATGATACTTATTCTTTTGTGGTATATCATATGGATTGATTTGTGGATATTGAACTTTCCTTGCAGTCTTATAGTGAATCCCCCTTGATCATAGTTTATGATACTTTTAATGTGTTGTTGAAATAGATGTACTAATATTTTATTGAGGATTGTTGCATCTAGGTTCATCAGGGATATTGGTCTTTAATTTTTTTGTTTGTTTGTTTCTAATGCTATCAGGGTAATGCTGGCCTCATAGAATGAGTTCAGAAGCATTTCTTTCTAGTTTTTGGACTAGTTTGAGAAACATTGACATTAGTTCTTGTTTAGGTGTTTGGTAGAATTTTCCTGGGAATCTGTCTGATCCTGGACTTCTGTTTTTTGGGAGTTTTTTGATTCTTAATTTAGTCTTGTTACAATAATGGGTCTGATGAGATTCTCTGTTTCTTCCTGATTCAGTCTTGAAAGATTGCATGTTTCTTGGAATTTATCCATTTCTTCTAGTTTGTCCTATTTATCAGTGTATAGCTATTTATACTCATGTATTCTCTATGTATTCTCTATGTATTCGCTATGTATTCTCATGATCTTTTGCATTTCTATGATATCTGTTGTAACTTCTTTTAGTTCTGATTTTATTTATTTGGGCCCTGTTTCTTTTGTTCAGTGTGGCTGAGTGTTTATCAATTTTTTTGTCTTTTCAAAGAACTACCTGTTACTTTTATTGACTCTTTCAATTTTTGTCTCTATTTTGTTGATTTTTCCTGTGATCTTTATTATTTCCTTCCCTCTACTAACTTTGTGCTTTGTTCTATTTCTTATTTTCTTTTTTAAGATTTTTTTGGGGGGGAGAATTAGGGGAGGGGAACAGCGTTTGGAAATCAGGGAAGGGGAACAGACAAGTTGCTGTCCTTTTGTTCTTCAGTCTAGTTGTGGAGGATGTCGCTTCACTGGCCAATGTTGGTATTATCATTGT
>NW_017731648.1:1862132-1865468 GCF_001890085.2 Hipposideros armiger | reverse complement strand
TGCCTTCACACTTCCTCCACATAGCCCCAAGACACTTTGTTACTGTGTCCTCCCAGGGGAGATAACTATTATCATTCCAATAGGTCCCAGTCACCTGAGACACTCCCGAGAGAGCTTTACAGATATCATTCCATCCGGCCTCAGTTTTCTGAGACACTCTCTTGACTAATGGGTCAGAGGCTAATGTAGGGGGGTGGTAACGGAATCGGCTATAATGCAACAGTTTCTCAAGTTACATTTATGCATGGGATGTCACTAAATTGAAGCAAGGTGTACCCCATTGTCTTAGGGGAAATATTGAATATAATATAGAGAGCAAATTGATATACTTCACTTTAACCATCAAACTTTTGCCTTGCCTTATGGTCATAATGCCCATTCTCCTTAATTATCTCCTAGTGAGCAGATCTCTTAACTAGAAATTCATAAAATTAAGTCTTTGCCACTTTTGAATTTGCTTCATAGAAGGGACTCCATGTTCCTTACATTATTCAAAGTAGAAAATATGGCATAGTATAAATTAAACAGGGCTTTCAAAGATTAAAAACTGTTATAAGAAACCTTTTAGGAAGAAGCTATTAACTCCGGTTATCCTTTATCCTTTGAATAGCTGAATTTGGCCTCTTCTTAAATCTAGAAAGAATGAATGACATCTCACACTGGAGTCCCACAACCTTCAGGCTTTGGTCATACCAAATGAACTTCTATACCAAGTCCCCAACCTTATTGAATTTACTGACTCCACTCAGCAATGTGTACACATTCTGCTCTCATAGATTTAGGTAAGCCTGGTCTACTCAGTGCCTATGTCAACAGCCTCTCAGCTACAGTTGGCCTTCACCTCTGAAAGGACATAACACACCTTTACCTGCTTCCCTCAGGGAACCTCAGCACCATTACCACCTCACACAGTGTCTGCAGGCAGGATCTGAGCTGTGTTTACCTTGCTCCAGAAGAACAGGTATGACATGACATTCATAACGTTCTCCATGTGGACATATATATGTTTGACACTCAGGATCTACATATGTGAAATACAGCCATAAAGGACTGGATGGTCCACTGCCTAAAACATAGGAGGGTTTGATGACTTGGTTAATTTTTTTTAAATTATTTTAATAAAATGCCACAATCTTCCTGCCACCGTGAGAAATAGGTAGGGTCCATTTTAGAACCTACATAATGTACATTATTTTGTGTTTGGGAGGCAATATATCCCTGTTTATCACGTCCCGCGTGACAAGGGCTGGGGGGCTTGAAGAGAGGCAGCGAAGGGTTAAGAAATCACAAGAGTCAAAAGTAGAGTTTCTGTGGGCCAGGGGTCTCGTCTCTGCAGACCAAAAGAGGAGCCCTGATACTGGTGGGCATAAAGCTTTTATTTACAACGGTCACAAAGAGGTTAATTTGAATATCTATACCCAGTTAATTGATTCAATTAGACTGGCAGCTGCTTCACTGAAACTCCTTGTGAGTAAGCAGGAGTTGTGCTTTCACACACACGTATGATCGCATGATCCCGGGGACGGCCTCAGCATTCTGAGACCACCTGATAAGGAAATTTTACCGAGATCATTCCCTTGGGTCTTAGCATTCCAAGACACTTCCTTATGACTTCATAGGATCAGTGCAAAGGAGCATTTGAGTCAGCAGCTACAAGGTGACACCTGTTTACAAAATTGCTTGAGATGTTACTTGCAAACTTCCCAACGTTGACTGGGCACCTCTAACATAAAAGGCTCTAGACTGTTTCAGTTGCCATGTGACAGGCACACCTGGTAGTGACCTCAAAGACTCCTTCACTATAAGACTTCAGAGACCACCTCTCACACCTCCTGCGATTACTTATGATGGCCTTATTTGTAATGTTTTTCTCTCTCTTTTGTTAGTTACCGTATTTCCCCATGTATAAGACGCTCCCATGTATAAGACGCACCTAAATTTTGGGGCCCGAAATTTGAAAAAAAAAAGTATTACATAAAGTTATTGAACTCAAGTTTTATTCATCATAAAATTCATACAACTCATCACTGTCAAAACTCCCAACCATTAGCTTGTCCTCCTCTGTGTCTGATTACAAATCACTGTCTTCCTATATTGCCTCGTCCTCAGTTCCATCTATGGCATTTGAAATCTACAACCACTGTATAAGCTGCACCCAATTTTTAGAACCCAAATTTTTCAAAAAAGGGTTTGTCTTATACATGGGGAAATACGGTATCTTGAGTAGATATTTATTAATTTTATTAATCTTGTCAAAGAACCAGAATTTATTGTTTTAATTTTCTTCATTGATTTCACACTGATATCTTTTTTTTTTATTCCGCTTCCTTTCAGTATAATTTGCTTTTCTTTTTATTGTTTCCTAAGGTAAAGACTTACATTAATGATTATATGTCTTTGTTTTATCTAGTGTGTTTGTTCAGTGGCATAAATTTCCCTTTGGGCATTGCCTTTGCCGCATCTCTCTATAAGTTGTGTTTTTAATTTCATGTAGTTCAAAATAACTTTATTTCTCTTGTGAGTTCTTCTTTGATTCTATGTGTTGTTTTGAAGTGTGTTATTGAATATTCACATATTTGGGGGGTTTTCAAGTACTGTCCTGTTATTGATTTCTAGATTAATGCCTGTGTGGTGTGAGAATGTATTTTATATGATTTCCATCTTTTCAATATATTAAGGTGTGTTTTGTGTCCCAGAATGTATTCTGTCTTGGTGAGTGCTCCATGTGAATGTGAGAAGAATGGGTATTCTGCTCTTGTTTCATAAAGCATTGCTTAGATTACACTTAAATCCAGTTGTTCCACGGTGCTATTGAATTCATCTCTGTCCTTCCTGATTTTCTCCTGGTGAGAATTTATAATTCATGATAAATAGGTGTTTCTACACTATAGTAGGGGATTCATCTATTTCTACTTGAATTCTGTCATTTTTTGCTTCATGTATTTTGCATCTCTGTTGTTATGCACATACACATGAAGGGTTGCTATGCCTTCAACAAACTTCATCTGTTGTATTAATATGATAAATATAAAAGAGGTTTTTACCTTCACTTTTCTAATTTTCTGACCTCATCATTGATATCCTTCCTGATGAATATTATCATTCCTTTCAAATTAGGTATATTTGTGACAAATTCCCTCAATTTCTGTCTCCAACTGCCCTTATTTTCCTATTTTTGAAGGATAATTTTGCTTCACAGAATTTTAGGAGAGTGGTTTTTCTTCTGTCAAAACTTTAGCGTGAAATATCTTATTCCATCCCTTTACTTTCAGTCTGTGTGTGTCTTTTGATCTGAGATGAGTCTCTTGTAAACAGCATATGCATGGGTCCTGTTTT
>NW_017731648.1:1819913-1861397 GCF_001890085.2 Hipposideros armiger | reverse complement strand
AGTTCTACCTGGTTGTTTTTTATGATTTCTGTATCTTCTTTATGTCCTCCTTAAGTTCCTGAAACAGTCTTATCATCAGTGATCTAAACTCTGTCTCTGAAAGGTTCGATACCTCTATTTCATTTAGTTGCATTTCTTGAGTTTTCTTCTGATCTTTTACTTGGGACATGTTTCTTTGTTTCTTCATTCTGGCTGTCGCTCTGATTGCTTCGATGTATTAGATCACCATTCAGATGGAATCTCCAGCTGAACAGGACCCTGGCTGCCTTTTCTGTGAAGACCCCCAGAACTAGTTCAGTCACACCATCAGCTTCCTGAGTTTGATGGGAAACTCATACTATTCTGCAGTTTCTGGAACCTTGCTCCTTCTCAGTTCTTTCCTGTGGTAACAATCTCATTTCCTCTTGGGGGATGGATGTGTCTGCCTCACAAGGGAGAAGTTCCTAAACGTGCATGGCAGGGCAAACATCTGATTCTTCTGTCAAAACTTTAAATATTTCAGTTCACTCCGTTTTTGCTTGCACAGTGTCAAAAAAGAAGTTTAATTAAGACCTTTGCTTACTAAAGTGTTTTCCCTTCTGGCTTCTGCAGGGTATTCTCTTATCTTTGATTTTTGTCTAGCTCATATGTGAGATACTTGGGTGTTCACTTTCGTTGTTCGTCATGTTTAGTGTCATTTGAGTTTCATGGATTGACAGTGTGCTGTCTAGCATTAATTTAGGGAAAAAGTGATTGTTACTTCACTCATTTTTTTCTGCTCTTTTGTTTTTCTTTTCCTTCAGGTAGTCCTGTAATGTGTATGTACATTTTCTATTTAAAGAAGGTTGTCCTAGGGTTCATGGATATTGTGTTCTTTTTCATTTTTGCATTAGACTTAGCTGAAATAGATTTTTGTTTTTTAAGTACAGGTCATGATAAGAGCTAAATATTTGGGGGGGAAGAACAATATTTGGGGATATTTTTCTGAACAATGTATTTATTTTCTCTTTCCTAGTTTAGGAAATACTGGGTTATTTTGTGACTAAATGCTCTGATAGATCTAAGAAGGGAAGGTCATTTCAAGTTGTTTGGCTTTTTCTAGTGAGGTCAGGAATGACATCTTGTAAGTTACTTAAATGCCAGACCAGAAACCCAAACTCTCTGACTCTACTTTCTGATGATTGACTGCTGACAGCTTTTAAGCCTCATCACTCCGTATTCCCCTTGTGCCCCACATGTGTACAAGGTACATAGAAGCCTTAGTGGTCTTTATTGTTCTCTTCTGGCATAACAAGCTTGAGTGCATGTTAGCCTCGTATGTGAACTCTCACTCTAGCCCACCGCTGACCTCAAAAAAAAATTAAAAAGTCCCCAAACTTTTCCTTGCTTTTCTTAACATATTTCATGCCTGCTTTAGAGGTCTGTCTTACTCTCCTCAGAGACCTCAATTATGGCAGCTGTCACCCCTTTCATACCCTAGTGGCCGAGTATGGGGTCATTAGCTGAGGGATTCCCATGCTCCGGGGCTGAGGTCTTGTGTTCCTGTACTCCATGGGGGAGCTTGGACATGACAGAAGAAGGGAGGGCAGCCTCTAGGATGTCTGGTCAGGAAAACTTCCTCCTGATTGGGGAGTGGAGATGTTATGTTCTCTTGGAGGAATGCACTGCGGACATCTTAGGTAGTTTATAACCATGCACAAACTCACCATCAAACCATTGTGGATGTCACTGAACTCCCTTGTAATCTGCTGCTTATAAGCTGTTCCTCACCGTTGGCAGGGCTCAGGTTACTTGGTCAATGGTTTTGCTAGAATGATCACTTCTAGAATATTATCATCTCAATGTGCATTCCTACATGCACCAGAAGTTGGCTGGAAGTAGCCCTGAGATATGAGTTTAGCGATATTGTAGCCTAAGGTGTCATGCCTTTATCCTTGTCCCTGAGCTGTAAGCTCCAAATGACTTTCTAGACCAGCAGTTCTCAACCTTCCTAATGCCGTGACCCCTTAATACAGTTCCTCATGTTGTGGTGACCCCCAACCATAAAATTATTTTCGTTGCTACTCTATAACTGTAATTTTGCTACTGTTATGAATTGTAAATATCTTTTTGTTTTCTGATGGTCTTAGGCGACCCCTGTGAAAGGGTCGTTCGACCCCCAAAGGGGTCGCACCTACAGGTTGAGAACTGCTGTTCTAGACCATAATTGGACAGAAAAAGAAAGGATGAATTCAGTCAATGATAAACATTACATGAGATCTGAGCAGTGCTTCCCCGTAAGAATATTTTCATTCAGCCAGCTGCATCTGATTATGCACATAACTTAGGAGATATTGCAAGTCAGGATTCATACCATCAAATAAAGTTAATGTCTCAGTGAAGCAAGTCACAACAATTTTTTGTTTTGCAGTGTATAAAGAAGTTCTGTTTACACTGTACCACACCCTGTTAAGTGTGCAATACCATTATGTCTAAAGGATCAGTGTACATGTATCATCTGCGCATTCAGTGAGTCATAATCGTATTGCTGGTGGAGACTCTTGTCTTGATATTGATGAAAACATAATATCTTCCAAGTGCAATAAAGTGAAACACAATAAAATGAGGTATGTCTGCACTTATAATGGTCTAGAAGACTTTTAGGATGATATGGCCAGCTAAGCTTTGTTAAAAGAAGAATTTCCACAGGCCTCCTTTACTCTTCGTTTTTGGTGATGGGAATGGACGAAAAAACTTCTAATTTTTCGCTGTATCTTTAGTCATTAAAACCTCATGCAGATGTGACCCCCTGTTTAGTGGAGTGCTATATATGATGGGTAATAAGGAAGGAGATGAAAGAATTATTCTGAAAGAGAATCGTTGGTTTTAAAATGATAATTTTTGTTTCAATTGTGTAGCACATCTGTTCTTTTCCAACATGGTCTGAACACTGCTGTTAGAGAAATAAGGTGGAATGTGATCAGAGTAAAAATGTGAACCTTCTATGTGTTTGTACTGGTGTTACCTTTATAAGGAAGTAAGTGTGGATAGAGAGTAAATTTCTAATGATGAAATCCTAGAATAAATGTTTGGAAATGGAATAATCATATCTAACCTGCATGTAAATGGTAATCTAGGGGTCCAGTGCTGTCAGTCATGAATCACATATATTGGGATGTTCTAGGACTCAATGGCCTTTGAGGATGTGGCTGTGACCTTCACCCTGGAGGAGTGGGCTTTACTGGATCCTTCACAGAAGAAACTCTATAGAGATGTGATGCGGGAAACCTTCAGGAACCTGGCCTCATTAGGTATGCGTGACAACTTCATCTTCACCTTGTTACTTAGAGGCCAAATGTTTCTTGCTCATCAGCATTTTTCTAAGATGTGAAATGTGGAAGTGGGGGACATTGATAAATAAACTGAGCGTGGTCACAGTGCATCACAGAACTAGAATCTAATGATTTTTGTATAATTTCTAAAACTTTCAGATCACTGTTCTGGGTCTGCATTTTAGGTAAAGAATGGGAAGATCATGACATTGAAGACGAATACAGAAACAAGGAGAAAAAACGAAGGTGGGTCATATTCACAATAGAAAGCATTGTCTCACATGAGAAACCTGGTATGCTACAAAATATTAAAAAGAAGCATCCAAAACAACACCTGCTTCAAATTTATTACTTGTGAAAAAATTTTCACCAAATTACTTTCTTGTATAAGACATAGATGTTCAGTGTTTATAAAATAGTTCACATGGAGACATTATTAAAGCCTATAATGAACTTCACTGTTTTGAAAATAGGAAGGCTGAGTATTGTCTTGCAGAGTATTCAGTTATTCAATGTCAGACAATTCAGACAAGACACCAAACCTACACTTCACTTTATCAGTGATTTTATTTTTATTAGACTATTTGAACTACATTGTTATGTTTTATAGTAATCATTAATGTGCTTCTTCATGTTTTTCAGAAGTCATAAGATGGAGAGACTCTGTGAAAGTAAAGAAGGTAGTCAATGTGAGAAAAACTACAGCAGTATTCCAAATCACAATTTGAAGAGGAAAACTCTTCCTAGAGTAGAACCGTGGGAATACACCATGTGTGGAAAAGTCTTCACGCATCATTCATCTCATAATAAGCACACATGTCACACTGGACGCAAGTCCTCTGAGTATCAGAAACATGGAGAGAAACCACATAATTATAAGGTATTAGGCAGAGTGTTCAGTTATCTTCAATTTTTTGAAAAACATGAAAAAAATGACAATGGAGAGGAACCTTGTAAGTGTAAGGAATGTGGGAAAGCCTTCATGTCGCTCAAAACCCTTCAAAGACACATGAGTACGCATTCTGTAGATGTTCCTTACAAATGTAAGGTGTGTGGGAAAACCTTTACTTCTTCAGCTTCACTTCAAATATGTGAAAGAACCCACACAGGAGAGAAGCCTTATCAATGTAAACACTGTGGAAAAGCTTTAAGGTGCTACCAAAGTCTTCAAATACATGAAAGAAATCATACTGGAGAGAAACCCTATATATGTAAAAAATGTAGTAAAGCATTCAGTTGTCTCCCTTATCTGCGAAGTCATGAAAGAACTCACACTGCAGAGAAACCCTATGAATGTAAGGAATGTGGAAGAGCCTTCAGATATCATCAAAGTTTTCGAAAACATGAAAGAAAATTTATTGGAGAGAAGCTCTATGATTGTAAGGAATGTGGGAAAGCTTTCAGATGTTTTAAAAGTTATCGAATACATAAAAGAAATCACAGTGAAGAGAAACCCTATGAATGTAAGGAATGTGGAAGAGCTTTCAAAAGTCATCACACTTTTAGAATACATGAAAGAAAATTCATTGGCGAGAAGCCCTATGAATGTAAGGAATGTGGGAAAGTCTTTCGATGTTATAAAAGCTTTCAAATACATGAAAGAAATCATACTGCTGAGAAACCCTATGAATGTAAAAAATGTAATAAAGCATTCAGTTGTCTCCCTTACCTTCGAAAACATGAAAGAAGTCACAATAAAGAGAAACCCTATGAATGTAAAAATTGTAGTAAAACATTCAAGTATCCCAGTGATCTTCGAACACATGAAAAAAATCACACTGAAGAGAAACCCTATGCATGTGAGGAATGTAAAAAAGCCTTCAGACATTACAGTTCATTACAAATACATGAAAGAATGCACACAGGAGAGAAACCCCATGAATGTAAACACTGTGGTAAAGCCTTCACTTGGCGCACCACCCTTCGAAGACACATGAAAATGCATACTGGAAACACACCCTATCAATGTAAGGAATGTGGGAAAGCATTCACCTGCCTCAGTTTGTATCAAAGACATGAAAGGACTCACACTGGAGAGAAACCATATGAATGTAAACAATGTGGTAAAGCCTACAGACAAAAATGTTCACTACAAATTCACAAAAGAACTCATACTGGGGAAAAACCCTATGAATGTAAGGAATGTGGAAAAGCCTTCAGTCGTAAAAAAATCCTTCAAGTACACGTAATAGTGCACACTAGAGAGAAATCATATAAATGTAAAGAATGTGGGAAAGCCTTCAGCCATTCCTCTACCTTCCATAAGCATGGAAGGACCCACTGGATAAAACCTCTTGAATGTAAGTAATATGGGAAATATTTCAATTGCCCCCCCCCATCCTTACATGTAAAATCTCCCACAAAAAGAAATAAAATCTAAATAACATGAGAAGGCTTGATGTAAATTATTCACATTTAGTGTTGCAGAAAACTCAAAATAAAGAATTATTAAAATTGTCAATAAAGCATGTTTACCATCTTTCATCAAGTGCATTATTGGAATGTGGATTTCTGCTGTAGTTGACCCTTGAACAGCTTTGGCTTTAAAGTCCCCAACCACCCTTGCAATTGAAAGTCTGATTATGACTCAAGCCAGCCTGCATATAAGTGGATTTCTAACCCTTGGTACTAAATACAGTTGACCCTTGAACAACATGAGGTTGAATTGCTTGGGTCTTGGTATATGTGGATTTTTTTTCAATAGTCAATTTTAATTATTTTCAGAAATGATTATTGATTAATTGTATGCATTGTCTTTCAACAAGAGTACATAACACTAATAGGTAGTGATTTTTCATTGAGTCAGTTAATCATATTATCTCTTTACATTTTGAAGTCTGTTATATCCATGGGTGAATTTAAGTGTATTTCTAATATTTAATTAGATTTAATTTTTAATGTGGTTTTATTTGTTTTGTGTTCAGGGGCCACTGTAAAATGACAGCTTTGTATTTGGGGGGGGATTTTCCTACTGGCCTTGTGACACTTCTTGATACCTGTAGTCCATTCTACATACCCTACCTTAATTACTGAAAAAGTTCCTTTTAGGGTGACAGTTATAAGAGCCTTTTTCCATTTTCCATGCTAATAAACAGTCAGAGTTAATTTTTATGTCAAGTTAATGAAAGAGTGTAATTACATTTGGCCTTTTGCTTTGTTTTTCTGACTGAGACTTGGTGAATAGATTCTGATTTAAGAAGAGAGACCTGTGAGCCGGCCCAGTGGCACAGTGGTTAAGAGCTGGCTTGGGATGCCAGAGGGCCCCGGTTCGGATCCCACATATGAGGGCCAGTGACACTGCCCTCTACAGCTAAGATGCTGAACAACAGCTCAACCTGGAGCTGGGCTGCCGTGAGTCACCAGCGACAGCGTAGGCTGCAGTCCCCTGCTGCAGTGGGTTGCCATGGGCTACCATGTGTGGCCAAGCAGACAGCATGAGCGGCCAGCAGCTGCCGTGAGCAGCCGTCCAGAAGCCAGCGACTGATCTGCCTCTCCCGGGAAGAGCACAATGATGGTGCCAACTTGGGCCAGTGAAGCAATATCCTCCGCAACTAGACTGAAGAACTAAAGGACAGCAACTTGTCTGTTCCCCTTCCTCCAATTTCCCAGTGCTGTCCCATCCCCCAATTACGCAATAAAAATCTTAAAAAAAATAAAGGAGAGAGACCTGTGATAGCAAAAAATATCTAGAGTTGGAGATACTCCCCCTGTTGGTAATGTTAGGAACTTGGTATTATTAGGAATGTATAAAATTCTGCATTTCTATGATTAACAGTAAAGATTCCTTATAAAGAGAAAGATACAGACATTTCCTTCATTTTTGCATTTGGTTAACAATTTGTATATACACTATGTAGTCAGGTTTTGGACATTATTATCTGGAACTTGAAATCTAGTATTGATTTGGGCCACAGATATTTGTGGTGTGTTTTGGTTGGTAATATCATTGATGGGATTTTTATTTACCTTCATGTATTTAAAATGTTATAGTATTTACATGTTTATTTTACTGCTGTGCACACTGACACAAGATGTCCACCATGGTACCATGGAGTTCCTTTCATTTAAGGAAACACCTATGTTCGTATGCACTGTTCTAGTCCATTGTGAGTTTATTCTATGAGTAGGATGACATCTATGCAAGTCTACTGTGATTTCCCAGTGAAAACACCAAAAAATGCTAAAGATATTTAGAAGCAATCACTAATGAATAATTGAGGTGAGCTATAGGAAAAGGGTATTATTTCCAGTAATATTCTAATTTAGTGTAAAGAAGATATGATAAATTTTCAATGTCTTTACCTCAGGAGTGGCTGGAAGTCTTTTGAGTCCATGATCTACAAACCTCATAGACTTTTTGCTGTTCACAGATTTCATTTCCATATGGTTAGACTTCTAGAACATGTTGTGAAAGACTGGGATACAAAAGTAATAGGTGTATGTTTTTATAAAGAGCAAAGAAATTCAATCTCTTAATTTTTAGTGTTAACTTACATATTGGGGTTTCATTCAAATGGGCTCCAAGAGTGTCCTCCTTGGGTGATGGAACTGTTTTCATCTTTTGATGAGAGTATTACTATATATTTGTGAAAACTATCAAGTACACCTAAATAAATAAATATATATATATATATATGAATTACATATGTATATAAAATAAATATATATAAAATTAAAAAAGGAAAGAGACATTGGCTTTTATATGCTAGGAGAATGTTAAACTCTCCTGAACCTTGATTTTTATGTTTAATTTTTTCCACCACTATGGGATCCTTGATAGGAAAAATTGAACAAGTGGGAAGAAGGGCACATGCCACAATAGTCCTTTGTTTCAACTCTCTCTTAATTGAGGAAACACACTTTAGGGTTGCTCCTGCCCTCTTCTCATACACTTTCCCAGAATCTGTCTTTGTTAAATCATATCCTGTGAACATGTCTTTGGAAGTGTTGTGGTTCTTAAACATAAAGGTGAGTCCCAAGTGGGTTCTGCCCAAGGATGTCCTCAGTCATGGGCATCAGCATCATTTCCTTCCATTGTCTCCATAGACATTTCCAGCTCTTTTCTTTCCAACTCCAGCCTACTTGTGCCTGCTTACTTGGAAACAACTTAAGAAATCTCTGCATATCCCATTGTGAAAATTTTCTTTGAGGCAACACCAGACATCTGTGAGCTGAGAGTGTATCAGAGGCAGATATAGAACCTATGTCATAGGCACACTTCCCGCGGTCACAGCAATTTCACCTTTTACAAATTTATCAGATCTGCTAGCTTACTTATTCACCAACACTTAAAAATTGACTGACTTTGGGGAAAAAAATGGTTCAAGAATTGTCAAGTAATCATTCCATTGTCATCTACTTCCCCAGAACTGTTTACTCATAGAAGCTTTATCATCCCTGTTTTATGTATTGAAATGTCTCTAAATCACCCATGGTGGACATAAATTGCCCAAGGCATTCTCCAACCAAAATCTTCTATCCTCAGCTGCTGCTGCTGCTGCACACCACTAGAGAAGCCACTGCTAGCAACTGATAGTCTTTCTATCAGTGGAGGCCCTCGTAGGGCTCTAGTAGATGAGTAGAATATTATCTCGATCCATCTTTCCATTTTGCCCTGGGTCGTGAATACAGGACCCCTCAAGCTTTTTACCAAGAGGACTCGTCATTGAACAGATACTGGTAATTACAGAATAGACAAAAATGGTGCCTCTCACATATTCCAACTACAGGAGGCAATATGTCCTCCTGTGCTCTCATTGACACAATGTATTCTAGAGGACATCATATTGTAGACACATTGGCCACTTGGAGAGTCACTTGGAACTCATGAATGACTAGAGGGTTCATATTTTTATTACTAGTGTGCTGCAACCACATCTGATGGAGTTTACTGCAGAGAAGCTGCATTCTGTCTCTAGTTCAAACAGGACTCACTCATGAGATCAATTAGTCACACCTCAAGCAATTGTGCTAGTATCAGTAATTCCCCAGCCTAGAATTAAAGTAATCTGCACATTGTTAGTTTCCTTGACCAGCACAATGATCTAGTTGTCTCATTTCACCAAGACTAACAGCTCATTCAGCGTTTCTCCCTGTGGCTTAAAAATCTCTGGGAATGTCTTGTCTCACACTTTCTACACAAGTAGAAATCAAGGTTACTCTCTACTCTGCAGAGATTCAATCTCAATCTGCAGAAGCTCATTTCATTGCTCAGGGTGATAAATAGTCTCAAATTTCTGAGACACATACCAACACCTCAGACCTTATAGTGTTGACCTTGGCCCTGGGGTCTCTCACAGATGCAAAACTCTTTAGAAACCTCTAACCTAAAGGTCTAGGCAAAATTCAAGAACTTCTGTCTGCCATGGCTAACTTAGTGTTTGACCAATGAGCATGTTGTGGAAAGAAAAAATGCCCCTGACACTATAATTGTTGCACATACCTTCCAGGCCAAAGAAAGGGTCCCTACAGCTAGTGGCACATAGAGCTTGGTATCCTCACCCGCTCTGATGCTCTTGTAACTAATAATATAAATGGAACGAGTTTAAAATGGAGTCAGACCTGCCCTCCCACAGGAACTACCTTACACGGGTTAATCCTCAAACCTTTAGGAATGTTAAAATGGCCAAATAGCCTTTGGACTGGGCCCAAAGCAACTGTGTCCCAAAGAACTGTTTTGAAAGGTAACAAGAAAGCAGATACAGGAATACTGGACTGAACACATGACTGAATATTTAAAACTTTGTTTAGAATTAATGTCACTATGTTAACTTACATGACCAATAGAAATTTCTTCTTTCTACTGATGTAGTTCTTCCCCTTCCCTTTCTCATAAATACCCTTTGCCTTTGTCTCCCAATCAAAACACTTTAGGCTTCTGCCTGAAGCAGTGCTTTCTGAATAGCTGTTTTTTGGATCTCAAATAAATACTTGTTGCCTTCACTTTGACACTATGAGCAGACCATGGTAGAAACTCATAGACCAATTACTCATGCTATCATGCATGACCTGCTAAAAACAAGGACTCACCAAGACACATTAGAACTTATTGCTATTATCAACTTATTTCTAAAAATGCAAAACACTGGGTTTTTGAAAAAGATATTCAATGGAGCTAGTACCTCTCTTAGCACTTCAGGCTATAACTCTCATAGGATGACCTAATGGATTACTTACACCAGCCTTGTCTTCTTTTACAGATATCTACCTGCTGATAGAGGCTTAGTTATATTCATCTCTCAGTCTTCTGTTCTGATCATCCAGTTTACTGGCAGAATGGTCACTCCTACAGTTATTTGGTGTATTGTAATTATGCACCCTAGCCACCACTCATTTGTTCCCCTCCAGGTCTTCCCTGAGTCTGTACCCTGTGTGTCATTTCATTTTGGGCATCCTTCTTCAAAACGCCTCTCACTTTGTTGCCTTTCACTTTGACACTATGATCGGACTATGGTAGGAACTCACGTTGAGATCTAGCTTCCAAGTGTATCCTCTGTCTTATACAAAGACAGGTTTGGACGTTTTTATGTAGATATGACTTTGAAGGTGTCCGGAAATTGAAGTCTGATTGACTGGTTTTAAATGCCAATTTCTCCTCAACAGCAATGGCAAACATGTTCTTTGTTTGTTTCTACTTCTGAATTAGGTCTCAAACGATTAATTGTTGATCAAGCAGAAGAAATTGGTGCTTGGTGAGCAGTACTGAGGTAAGATCAACTTAGTTAAGAATCTGGGCCTCACCTACATGGGTACAGAACCGGGATTTTTTTGTGTTCTTATACTGATGGGGCTCATATTTGCTGATAAATAATAATTAAACTCACAAGAAACTGAAAAACAAAAAAGCTGGCTCTAAGCTGTCCAACATAAATGTACTATTTTCCCGCCAGTTGCACTCATGATGTATCATTGTCTTGAGTCACTGGTACTAACCCGGGAACACATGTCATTTAGCAAACACATCATTAATAGCAATCAAGAAATGTTCCAAATGCTCAGAACTGATGCAGCAGTCAGCTAATGATCCAGATATTTTCCTTGTAGGTAAACTCCCTGCAGCCATGGTAGCTGATGACCACTGGGCTTTGGACTATCAGCAGGCAAGGAGAGTTCTGTGCCCCTAAAAGGGCTGCTTGCTGCATGTGGTAGGCTACACAGGCAAGGTGTCACCAATAACAAGAAATGAGATCAATTAAACATGTTACTAACATAGTTTATCAGAGTTTGGAAACCATCCTGAGCATTTTCCTGGATCTCTCCCTGTAACTTGGAATAACTGGAGTCAAATATTTTCCGAGGCTTATATAATCTTAATTACATGTTGCTTTTAAAAGCACTGACTTCATTTTTGATACTGGACTCCTAATCAAGTTCAGATACCTGCTCATCCTGCGTAGCCCACAGGTTGTAAGCACTTTATGACAGCTGCATGTGCCGCTTGTCTTTTTGTGTCACTGGGTGTTAGGGTCAACTTTGAAAACCTGCAGCCTATACTACTACACATCTTCAAGGCCCAATCCATTCTCCTCTGCACAAGCCACCAGGACGAGCCTGCCCTTGCACTGTTCACCTTAGAAAGTATCACTGAGGGGCCAGCCGAGTAGCTCGTTGGTTAATAGTTGGCTTGGGAACGCAAACTCTGAGCAACAGGGCTGCTGGTTCGGATCCCACATGGGCCAGTGATGCTGCACCCTCTACAGCTAAGATGGCGAACAACAACTGGACCTGGAGCTGGGCTGCCGTGAGTCACCAGCGATGGTGTAGGCTGCAGTGAGGCTGCAATGGGCTGCCATAAGCTACCGTGAGTGGCTGGCAGCCAGTGTGAGCAGCCAGCAGCTGGCGTGAGCTGCTGTGAGCCGCTGTAAGCGGCCATCCAAAGGCCGGTGAGCAACTGCCTCACCCAGGAAGAGCACAATGATCACAATACCAGCATGGGCCAGTGAAGCAACGTCCTCCACAACTAGACTGAAGAACAAAAGGACAGCAACTTGTTTGTTCCCCTTCCGCGATTCCCCCATGCTGTTCCTCTCCCCCAATTCCCCAATAAAATCTTTTTTTAAAAAAAAGATAATACCACTGAGTAATTATTTTTCTATTTAATTGTTACATATGGTGACATCTGTCTTTTCATCCAATCCCATTTTTCACAGGATGTTAATCCTGCCCTGAAAAGGGCAATGATAAAACAGAAGGTAAACAGTACCTCTGGTGACTCACAGATATTCTGGGTGTGAAATTTTTAGAAGATATCCAAATGCAGAGATCCCAATTTGATAATGTTTTTAGATGTAATGGTCATAAACGAAAAACTTTGAAAACACTTTCATGGGTGCTGGCAGTAAAGTCGATAAGTAAAATAATAATAAAGTGTCATGAGAAAAATGCAGAGGAACAGAAGTGAATGGATTGTATCTGTTCTGATATGTGAAGAGCTTTGGGTGGTCATTTTCATCTTCACAACATGAAGACACTGAACAATCTGAAATGAAAAGCTCTTTTTTGATCCCTGAGAGATTTGAGATGACGAGGTAAACCAGTGTTACCCATGCAAGAAACCGATGAATATAGAGAATTACTGCTTAATAGGATAAGAAACGACTGGAAGTAGCAATGTCTAGGAACACATAAATTGTTAGAGATAAATTTGTTAGACATACAGTGTGGACTAGATTGTGAGTTAAAAGTATTAAGGAGTGAAGCCTGGAAAATACTGCCTCATGCTCTGGCAGCAAATGTGGAAAAGACATGTTGATATATTCACAAAGTATTCCGTTCACTGTACCTCAGGCTATTCCTCAATGAAAACTCATTTGCTAAATCCTTACCTGATTCTGGAAAGAGCAGTCAGACAACTCTCAGACTTAACAGATTTTCTCTCTGTGAAAAGAGGAGGAATAAAAGGTAAGAAACTTTCTGAAGTTTATAGCCCCAGGATGGTTTTTCACCCAAACATGACAGGTTTAATCATAACACAAGCAACATTTTTGTTTTTGTTTATTTTAAAGATTTTTATTGGGAAATTGGGGAAGGAGAACAGACAAGTTGCTGTCGTTTTGTTCTTCAGTCTAGTTGTGGAGGACATTGCTTCACTGGCCCAAGTTGGCACCATCATTGCGCTCTTTCCAGATGAGGCACATCAGTCGCCGGCTTCTGGACGGCCACTCACACTGGCTGCTGGCTACATACGGTAGCCCATGGCAACCCTCTTCCACAGGCGACCCACGGGCAGCCCAGCTCCAGGTTGAGTTGTTATTCAGCATCATAGCTATAGAGGGCAGTGTCACTGGCCCTCATATGTGGGATCCGAACCGGGGCCCTCTGGAGTCCCAAGCCAGCTCTTAGCCAACATGCCACTTGGCTGGCCCCCATGTTAGTATTATCATTGCACTCTTCCCGGCTGAGGCAGTTACTTACCAGCCATTGGACAGCCGCTTACGGAGGCTCACGCCAGCTGCTGGCCAGCCCCACTGCAGCCTACACCGTCTCCGGCGACTCACAGCAGCCCAGCTCCAGGTAAAGCTATTGTTCACCATCTTATCTGTAGAGGACACAGCGTCACTGGCCCTCATGCGGGATCCAAACCAGGGTCCTACATGTTCAGAGCTGGAGTCCCAAGCCAACTCTTAACCAATGCATCACTCGGCCGGCCCCAGGTCGTCTTTTTATGCATCCTTTTCAGCACTTCTAAATAGTAAACTTGGTTAACTGTTTGTCCAATTGGTACGAATTCATAATGAATAATCCCTCTGATATAAAAAAAAGGTTAACAAAGTCATTGCAACAAGTTCACAAACTTAATTGACAGAACTCGTATATCTGTAAATAGAACCCCAGAAATGGCTAGAAAAGTGACACAAATATCCAGCAAAATAGACTAGAAACAAGAAATATTACGAGAGATAGTGAGGGATATTGTGTCATGTCTAAATGGTCAAAGTTTATGGCTTACATCTAAAACAGAACATAGAAAAATATTTATAGCTATTAATGCCTATACTAGCAAAGAAGAAAGATTTCAAATCAGTAAGCTAACCTTTCAACTTAACAGAATTAAAAAGATGAAGTACCAAATCCAAAGCAAGGGGAAAAGAAAATAATAAAAATGAGAGCAGAAGTTAATGAAATAAAGAATAGAAAAACCATTGAAACCAAAAGTGGGTTCTAGGAAACATGAACAAAATTGACAAACTTATAGTTAGACTGCTGTACAGAAAAAGAGGGAAGATTCATATTCATTCAAAAAACCCTCATTCAGAAGAGTGTTATGACTATTGACATTATAGAAATAAAAAGGGTTATAAAGGAATTCAGTGAACAATTACATGGCAACAAATTAGGTAACTCAAATAAAGTGGATAATTTTTTAAAACAAAAACCTGTGGGCCAGCCAAGTGGCTCAGTTGGTTAAGAGTTGGCTTAAGAGCGCGGGCTCTGAGCAACGGGGCCACCAGTTCGATTCCCACATGGGTCAGTGATGCTGTGCCTGAGTTGAGCTGTTGCTGAGCTGCCAACAGGTGGCAGGATGGCTCAGCTGGTGTAACAACAAGACTGCCTGTTTGATGGTGGGCTATGCCCACCCACAACTAAGACTGAACTCGGCACCTTGAGCTGAGCTGCCACCTGGATGGCTCAGTGGATAGAGCTTGCGCTCTTAACAACAAGGCTGCTGGTTCAACTCCCGCATGGGATGGTGGCTACACCCACTCACAACTAAGATTGAACACAGCACCCTGAGCTTAGAGGCCATGAGCTGCTGCCAGGCAGCCAGATGGTGACTGGAGCCCTCCACAACGAAGACTGAAGAACAACAACTTGACTGGTCCCCTTCCCCAATTCCCCAACACTGTTCCCCAAGAACCTTTAAAAAAACAAAACAAAACAAAAAAACTACTGTGAACAACTAAAAAATAAATGGAAAACCTGAATAGAACTAGAACAATTGAAGTGGTTGAATTAGTAAACAAACAAATAAACAAACACTCTTTAAGTAATACTAGACTTATTTAACTGACTGAATTGACAAAACCCAATACTGTTTCATGATTAAAGCACTCAGCATATGAGAAATAGAAGAAAATATTATCACCTCATAATAAGCATCTATGGGAAACCCACAGCTCATATTACATTTTATGGTGAAAAACTGGAATGCTTTCCCCTAAGATAAGGAACCAAAGAAGGATGTCTACCCTTGCCATTTCTATTCTAAAATGTACAAGAGATTTGAACCAGAACCATAAGGCAAAAAATGGAGATAAAATGCATGCAGAGAGGTTAAAAAGATGTAAAACTATCTCTGCCTCCAGATGAAGTATCTAGTGTAGGGGTTCACAATATGTCACCCCTGAATATGGCATATGGGCATATTGATTATTTTGAATTAAAGATACTTGAGATACAGCTGGTACGCAAAAGGCATTCTGACCCTCCTTTGTCCCTGTGAAAGCAGCAGATGAACCTTCCATGTAAAAGGTGTCCTCCCTGCAGGAGGAGAGTAGACAGCATCCTTATCATCAGAGATATTGAATTCAGGCCTCACAAGGCTGTATAAACAAATTATTTCTTCACCAATTAGTGTCACTAGCCCAAACCCCTCTGCCTTGTCAAATCTTGCCAAAGTTATTGTTTCTATGTCCAAAAGGTATAATAAGGCTTCCTGCTCTCTTTACTTCCTTGAGCCTCAGTTTTTATGGGGCTCCCATACTTAGTAAATTAAAACTTTTTTCTCCCGTTATTATGTCTTACATAATTTTAATTATTAGACCAGCCATGGTCTAATAACTTTCTTCCACAAATCGAGACAGGAAGAAAGGAAAATTTTTCCATCCCTGCACTTTCATATAGAAAACTCTAAGGAGTCCATAAAAAAGACTTAGAACTGATCATGGAATTCTGCATTGTTGCAAGATACAAGGTCAAAATATGAAAATCAGTTGTGTTTCTATACACCTGCAATGAACAATCTGATAATGACATAAAAAGACAAATGCAATTAAAATAGTATCAAAGGAATCAAATACTTAAGAATAAATATTTTTTAAAGTACAAAACAAAAATTATGAAAACTACTAACATTATCAAAAGAAATTAATAAAGGTATAAATAAATTGGAAACCATCCCAACTTCATGGATCAGAAGACTTTGTTGAAGTGGCACTGCTCCTCAAAATGATCTGGTGAGTCAGTTTAGTACTTATCAGAATCCCAGCTGCTTTCTGTATAGAAATTGACAAGTTGGTTTATACATTTGTATGGAATAGCAGAGAATCAGAATAGCCAAACCATTCTTGAAAAAGAAAATCAAATTGGTTGACTAACATTTACTGCTCTGAAAACTTGGTATGGGGGCCGGCCGAGTGGCGTGATGGTTAAGAACTGGCTTGGGACACCAGAGGGCCCCGGTTCGGATCCCACATATGAGGGCCAGTGACACTGTCCTCTACAGCTAAGATGCTGAACAACAGCTCAACCTGGAGCTGGGCTGCTGTGAGTTGCCAGCGACGGTGTAGGCTGCAGCCCCTGTGGCAGTGGGTTGCCATGGGCTACCGTATGTAGCCAGCAGCCAGCGTGCGCGGCCAGCAGCCGCAGTGAGCAGCCATCCAGAAGCCGGCGACTGATGTGCCTCGCCCGGGAAGAGCTCAATGATGGTGCCAACTTGGGCCAGTGAAGCAACGTCCTCCACAACTAGACTGAAGAACAAAAAACGACAGCAACTTGTCTGTTCCCATCCCCCAATTCCTCAATAAAAATCTTAAAAAAAAAAAATTTCAACATCTTTTCATGAAAAAAACCCTCAGCAAACCAGGTAGTAATGGAAATTTCCTTAACACGAAAATGGGCATCTGATTCTAAATGGTGAAAGGCTGGATACTTTCCTCTGAATATCAGAAATAAGTGAGGTTGTCTCCTCTTACCATTTTTATTTGACAAAATTGTAGGTTTTAGCTATAACAATTATACAATAAAAGAAAGAAAATGAGTCCACATTTATTTCTGGGCTCTCTATTCTGTTCCATTGATCTATGTGTCTGTTTTTATGCCAGTACCATACTGTTTTGATTACTGTAGCCGTGTAGTATGATTTGATGTCAGGTACCGTGATACTTCACACTTTGTTCTTGTTTCTAAAGATTGCCTTGGCTATTCAGGGTCTTTTATGGTTCCATATAAATTTTAGGATTATACATTCTATTTCTGAGAAAAATGTCCCTGGTAGTTTGATAGGCATTGCATTGAGTCTATATATTGCCTTAGGTAGTATTGACATTTTAACTATATTAATTCTTCCTATCCATGTACATGGTATATATTTCCATTTATTTGTATCTTCTTTGATTTCTCTCTTCAGTGTCTTATAATTTTTCGAGTACAGGTCTTTTACTTCTTTGGTTAAATTTTTTTAAAAAAAGATTTTATTGGGGAGGTGGGGGAGGGGAACAGCGTTGGGAAATCGGGGAGGAGGAACAGACAAGTTGCTGCCTTTTATTCTTCAGTCTAGTTGTGGAGGACATCGCTTCAGTAGCCCATTTTGGTAATTATCATTGTGCTCTTCTCAGGTGAGGCAGATCAGTTGCCAGACAGTGAACGGCCTCCCACAGCAGCTCTTGGCAGCTCACACTGGCTGCCAGCCACTCATAACAGCTGCCAGCCACTCACAGCAGCTTACGCAGACTACTGCAGCTCCACTGCAGCCTATGCTGTCGCCAGTGACTCACAGAAGCCCAGCTCCAGGTGGAGCTGTTGTTCACCATCTTAGCTATAGAGGGTGCAGCATCACTGCCCCTAATGTGGGATCTGAACCGGGGCCCTGCTGCTCAGAGCTGGCGTCCCAAGCCAACTCTTAACCAACACACCCCTCGGCCGGCCCTTCTTTGGTTAAATTTATTTCTTAATATTTTATTGTTTTTGAAGCAATTGTAAAAGGGATTGATGTCCTGATTTCTTATTCTGATAGTTTATTATTGGTGTACACAAATGCAGCTGATTTCTGAATATTAATTTTGTATTCTGCTACCTTACTAAATTCATTTATCAGTTCTAACAGTTTTTTGTTGTGTTTTTTTTTTAAGCTGAGCCATCCTGCCACCTGTTGGCAGCTCAGCGGCAGCTCAGCTCGGGCCGGGACTCAAACCGCTGTTGCTCAGAGCTCACACTCTTGAGCGCGCTCTTAACCAACTGAGCCACTCAGCCGGCCCTAGTTCTAACAGTTTTTTGGTGGAGCCTTTGGGATTCTCTACATATAGTATCATGCCATCTGCATACAATGACAATTTTACTTCCTCCTTTTCAATTTGGATGCCTTTTATTTTATTTTCTTGTCTGATTGCTGTGGCTAGAACTTGCATAACTATGTTGAATAGAAGTGGTGAAAGTGGGCAGCCTTGTTCTGATCTTAAGGGGAAAGCTTTTAGCCTTTCCCCATTGAGTGCAATGTTTGCTGTGGGCTTATCATATATGGCCTTTATTATGTTGAGATATTATCCCACTATTCCCACTTTGCTAAGAGTTTTTATCATAAGCAAAACTTTGTTGAGCAAAACTAATGAAGACCTAAATACAAGGCATAAATTCCATATACATGGATCTGTAGACTTAACATTTTTGAGATGGTAATATTTTGCCAAAATGATCTACATATTCAATGCAATCCCTATCAGAATCCCTGTTGACTTCTTTATAGAAACTGACAAACTGTGTCAAGAATTCATATAGAATTGCAAGTCATCCAGAATAGCTAAAACAATCTTGAAAGAAACACTCAAGTTGGAAGATTCATATTTCCTTATTTCTGAACTTTCTACTGAACAATGGTAATGAAGGTAGTGTGGTACTCACACAAGGATAGATATATAGATCCTAGTAATAGAACTGCTATTTCATAAGTAAACCCATATACTACCGTCAACTGATTTTCTAAAATAGAGCCAAGAATGGTGAAAGAATATTCTCTTCAACTGGCGTTGGGATAGCTGGATAGCTACATGCAGAAGAATGGAGTTGGACATTTACATCACACCATGTACAATAATTTATACCAAAGTGGATCAAAATCTAAATGTAACAGGTAAAATTTTAATACTCAAAAAAAATAAATAAATAAGGTAAAATATTCATGACCTTGGATTTGGTAAAGAATTCTTAGATATGACACCAAAAGAGAAAAACACAGCAAAAGAAAGATAATTCGGATTTTATCAAAATTATGACATATTTTTTTCTATGTTTTTCATTGCAAAAATGCGTCATGACTTTTCCAACAACCCAATATTCACTTTTATACTTCAGAGGATACCATCAAGAAAGTAAAAACACACATTGGGGTGCAGGTGGCCTGATGGTGGGAATTTAAAATGGTTGTGCCTATATAGAAAACAGCATGGCAGTTCCTCAAAATTTAAATACAGAGTTATACATTTTCTTTCCTTCAAGAACTTATCACTGTGGCACATAATCTTCTAAATGATGAGCTGTACCCCTTAAAAATTTAAATCCTATTCTGCACTGCACACCTGAAGCTGATGTTGTATAATATTGTATATTAACTATAATTGAATATATATACAGTCACAGGACGTGGAGTATAGTGTGGGAGTGGAGTCAAGGAAATTGTAATAGATATGTATGATATGGTGGGGGGAGTGGGGGGAAGATTGGGGAAGGGGGTTGTCACTTTGAAGGGTAAAAAGTATAACTATTGCACTGTTGTATAGATGAAACTAATTTTAAAAATGTTTATTTCAAAAAAAATTTTAATCCTATTTATTTATTTATTTTATAATGATCATCGTATGTCTTTACTAACCTCAACCATTTCTTAACAACTGAAGAATGTCATATTTCTCACCTAGTCATGAAGGTGAACATGCCCTTGGTGTCTGCAGGAGTGGAGAGTGGGTTACATGATACAGTGTCTTATCTGCCAGTGCTTAGGGAAAAGTCAATGAGTAACTTTATAACTACTCTTACTGGCAGAACGCCCTTCTTTAGTGAGAATAAGATGTAAAACTTCATTCAGTGCTCAGTGAGCACCTACTATGTGCCAGGTGCTGGGAATTGGCATTCCTCCCATGCAATGGTTCAAAATTTAACCTAAGAATTGTTGCTCGACAACTGGATAGCTCCTTTCCTAAATCATTCAGTCTTTAAAAAAAATCTTTTTAATATCTCCTTACCCCATTTCTCCCACCCCCCATTCTTTACCTCTTGCAACCACCAATCTGTTCTCTGTATCTATGAGTGCAACTTTTAAAAGTTTTGTTTGTTTGTTCTTAGATATCACATATAAGAGAGAGGTCATATGGTATTTGTCTTTTTCTAACTGACATATTTCATTTAGTATAATCCCCTCGAGGTCTATCCATGTTGTAATATATTAGTATGGCAAGATTTTACTTTTTTATGGCTGAATAATATTCCAGCATGTGTGTGTGTGTGTGTGTGTGTGTGTGTATGTGTGTGTATCACAATTTCTTTACCCACTCATTCATCTGTGGACACTTAGGTTGTTTCTATATGTTGGCTATTGTAAATAATGCTGCAATGAATATGGGTAAGCACATGTCTTTTCGAGTTAGTTTTTCTTTTCATCAGATAAATACCCAGGAGTTGAATTGCTGCGTCACACGGTAGTTCTATTTTTAACTTTATGAGGAACCTCCATACTATTTCCCATAGTGGCTACACTAGTTTATCATCCCACTAACAATGCAAAAGTTTCCCTTTTCTCCACAAGCTTGCCAACATTTGTTATTTCTTGTCTTTTTAATAAAAGCCATTCTGACAGGTGTGAGGTAATATCTCATTGTGGCTTTGATTTACATTTCTATGATAATTAGTGATGTTGAACATTTTTCATGTAGCTGATGATCATCAGTATGTGCCCATTTTTTAAAGAGACTTTTTGTTTGTTTGCTATTAAGTTGTATGAGTTCTTTGTATACTTTAGATATTAATGACTATTCAGTATATGATTTGCAAATATTTTCTCCCATTAAGTAGGTTGCATTTTAATTTTGTTGTTGGTTTCCATTGCCATGCAGAAGCTTTTTAGTTTGATGTAGTCTCACTTGTTTATTTTTGCTTTTGGTATCAGGTTCAGAAAGTCATCACCATGACCTATGGCAAGGATCTTATTACCTATGATTTCTTGTCAGAGTTTATGATTTCAGGTCTTACATTCAAGTCTTTAATCCATTTTGAGTTTATTTTTGTGTATGGTGTAAAACTGTGGTCCAGTTTCATTCATTTGCATGTGGCTGTTCAGTTTACCCAACACCATTTATTTGAAGAGATTGTCCTTTGCCCACTGCATAATCTTGGCTTTTTTGTCATAAATTAATTAACCATACCTGAATGGGTGTATTTCTCAGCTATTTTGTTCCTTTGATCTGTGTGTCTGTTCTTATGCCAACACCATACTGCTTTAATGACTATAGCTTTGTAATACAGTTTGAAATCAGGGAGTATGATGCATTCCCCTTCATTTTTATTTTGTCTAGCTTGCTTTGACTATTCATTTTTTTCTGTGGTACCATACAAATTTTAGGATTATTTGTTCTATTTATGTGAGGAATGCTATTGGAATTTTGATAAATTCTGACTGAACTGAATCTGTAGATTGCTTTGGTCAGTTTGGATATTTTTAATAATATCAATTCTTCTAGTTCATGAGCACAGAATATCTTCCCACTTCTTTGCATCTTTTCCAATTTCTTTTATTAATGTATTGTAGTTTTCAGACTACAGTTCTTTTACCTCTTTGGTTAAATTTATTCCTAAGTATTTTATTCTTTTTGATGCAGTTGCAAATGTAATTGTTTTCTTAATTTTTCTTTCTGATAATTTATTAGTGTATAGAAACACAACAGATTTTGTATATTGATTTTGCATCCTGCAAGTTTAATGAATTTGCTTACTAGCTTTAACAGTTTTGTGCTGAAGATTTTAGGTTTTTTTTATATATGAGATCATGTCATTGGCAAATAGCAACAGTTTTATTTCTTTCTCTCCTATTTGGATGGGTTTTATTTCCTTTTCTTGTCTGAATCCTGTGGCTATGACTTCCAATATTATATGGAATAAAAGTGGTGAGAATGGGCATCCATGTTTTTTTCCTGATCTTAAAGGGAGATTTTTCAGCTTTTCACCATTGAGGATAATGTTAACTATGGGTTTGTCATATGTGGCTCTTATTATGTTGAGGTATGTTCCCTCTATACCCACTTTGTTGAAAATTTTTATCATAAATGGTGTTGAATTTTGTTGAATGCTTTTTTTTTGCATCTATTGAGGTGATCATGATTTTGATTTTTATCCTTCATTTTCTTAACATCCTATAGTACATTGACTAATTTGCAAATGTTGTACCACCATCCTTGCATCCCTAGAATATCTCAGTTGATCGTGTTCATGATCCTTTTAATGTACTCTGTAATTTGGTTTCCTAATGTTTTGTTGAGGATTTTTGCATTTATGTTCATCAAGAATATTACCCTGGAATTTTCCTTTTCTTCACTGTTTAAGGAATTTTTATTAAAGCAAGAATTTTATAATCCAAATTATGTTTCCTGGCTCAGTTATCAATTCTGTTATTTAAGGCAGAAGCAAAATTCTGAACTATTTCACAATAAAGAATTATAAAATTAAAGGAAGGAATGCTGTACATTCCTGTACTTTGCTGAAAATTCTTTTTCCAGGGTCTACAACACATTAGTTTTTATAGTTTATTATTTTTGTGGGGGTTTTTTTTGTTGTTGTTTTTAAATCAATAAGTAATCTAGGACTAGCATTATTTTTGCTTGACCTGGCAGTTGCTCAGTACATAAGGTTCAAAGTTTCCTTTCCTTTTAAAATTTATTTTATATTTTTGCAATGTTCTTTTTCCCATAATATTTAAGTTTTTTGATGTTTTCATATTTTTCTTCAGTAAAGCATGAATTTCTTTTTGTGGTCCCTGATCAATTATAAACAGTTGGAATACCAGTGGCACCATTAGCTGCTTTCTGGGCAGCCTCTTTAGCCTGGTGGGCTTGTAGTACAGCTACAGCTTCATCAACCTTAGAATGGAATGACTCTAGAGACTTGTGCATATGAAAAAGTTCTGAATTATCAAAATCTAACAACATGCCAGTGATTTTTCCAACAAGAGTGGGGTGCATGGCTTGAATTAAAGCAAACAGCCATTCAACAAACATTTGCTTTTGCTCTTGAGGAAACATGGAAGCAGTCAAAGGCTCCTGACTTTGCACATGAACAGCAGACTGCTGTACGGTAACTTGTGTCTGTGCATTAGGATGTTGAGGACTGTGAACCCTCGCAGCGTGTTTATACTGTGGAACAGTGCAGACAGCAGGAGTTGCTATAGCAGCAGCAGCTGCAGGACAAGTACCCATTGTTTGTTTTGATGTGTTAGCAGCATGCTGTGTCAACATTACTCATGGAACCTGTGAAGAAGTTGGTCTCATAGTACTAAATTGTGGTCTAGGAGTGGTTGGGCAAATAGTGCTGGTCCTATTTTGGAATGGATGAGGTCTGGCCCTCTAGTAAGTCCAGCGAGGCATTGGTGTTAATTGAGCAATTTGGCTAGGAGAATAGCATGCAGCACGGTTCTGAGTCTGTGCCATGAAGTAACCTGAAAGAGGTGCTGGCTGGTAGGGGTTGATTACAGGGTTGGTCACAGGTCTCACACTTGCCATTCTCTGCATATTCTGGTTAGTGAGATGAGCCTGGTGCTCTTCTTTGTGCTGAGCTACAGCTAGTAGTTTGATGTAAACGTAATTGTGGTTTCAGACCATGAATTTTAAATCATTATAACTAGGCTCAAACACATCTTTATTAATCAAAATAGGAACCATTACAATCAACACATTTTTGCCAACGAGAAATAAGTTTGTTTATTCCTGTAGCATAAAAATCCATGTTTTGGAGTGCGACGAACTTTTGGAAAGCATTTTCTGCATCCTGTTGGTTGTGGAAGTGTTTTCCCTGCAAAAAGTTGTTGAGATGCTTGAAGAAGTGGTAGTCGGTTGGTGAGAGGTGAGGTGAATATGGTGGATGAGGCAAAACTCCGTAGCTCAATTTGTTCAACTTTTGAAGCGTTGGTTGTGCAACATGCAGTTGGGCATTGTCGTGGAGAAGAATTGGGCCCTTTCTGTTGACCAATGCTGGCTGCAGGTGTTGCAGTTTTCAGTACATCGCATCGATTTGCTGAGCATACTTCTCAGATGTAATGGTTTCACTGGGATTCAGAAAGCTATAGTGGATCAGACTGGCAGCAGACCACCAAACAGACCATGACTTTTTTTGGTGGAAGTTTGGTTTGGGAAGTGCTTTGGAGCTTTGTCTCAGTCCAACCACTGAGCTGGCTGTCACTGGTTGTCATATAAAATCCACTTTTCATTGCACATCACAATCCAATCGAGAAATGGTTCATTGTTGTTGCATAGAATAAGAGAAGATGACACTTCAAAAAAACAATTTTTTTCATTTGTGGTCAGCTCATGAGGCACCCACTTACCGAGCTTTTTCACCTTTCCAATTTGCTTCAAATGCCCAACAATCGTAGAATGGTCTACGTTGAGTTTCAGCTATTTCTCGTGTAGTTGTAAGAGATCAGCTTCAATGATTGCTCTCAACTGGTCGCTGTCAACTTCTGATGGCCAGCCACTACGCTCCTCCTCTTCAAGGCTCTCCTCTCCTTTGCAAAAATTCTTGAACCACCACTGCACTGTACGGTCATTAGCAGTTCTGGGCCAAATATGTTGTTAATGTTGTGACTTGTCTCCGCTGCATTACGACCCATTTTGAACTCAAATAAGAAAATCGCTTGATTTGCTTTTTGTCTAACATCATTTCCATAGTCTAAAATACATATAAAATAAACAGCAAGTAATAAGTCATTAGCAAAAAAAATAAGGTGAGAAATGTGCATTAAAATGATGTATAACATAACCACATTTATTTAAGAATGTACTCCAATATCAAAGGCAAATTTGAACAATGCAAAAACCACAATTACATTTGCACCAACCTAATACATGCAGTGGTTTGGTGGCCACAATTCTATTGTACTATTCATTTCTGTAACTGCTTTAGTGGCTTCTTCTGGGGAGGAGAAACATACAAAACCAAACCCTTTGCTGTTACCACCCTCCATCACAACCCTTGTAGTAGTAGTAATTGTACCAAATGGAGAAAACTCTTCCTGGAGATGTTCATCAATACCATCACCAAGATTTTTCACATAAAGGTTAACACCCTAGTATCTGGTGATCCTATCTTGCTTTATCTCTTCAAATTTGCACTCAAGTTCCTTCTACCGTTCCACATTTTTCTGAGCTTTACCAATATAAATTTGTTTTCCATTGAACTCATGCACAGCTTTCTATGTGTCTTCATGTCTTTTGAAGCTTACAAATAAAAAACCTGTGGATTATCCCTTTCATCAGACACTACTTTCACACTTAAGGCAGATCCAGACTTGCCAAAGAGATCCTTAAGGCACTCATCATCCATGTGTTCCCCAAAATTCTTGATGGAAACGTTGGCGAACTCTTTTGCCCTAGCTACAAGTTCTGCTTCTCATTCTTTACAAGTCTTAAATCATCCAACAAATACTTTGTGATCATTTAGAAGCATCCCATTCATTTTTTTCAATAGCTCTTTCAGCTGCTTCCTGTGTCTTGAAATGTACAAATCCATAACCTCTGGAACCCTTTTCATCACAAACCACCTTTCTTGTGGCATCCACATCAACTTTTGTTACCAGGGAAACGATGATGTCATAACTTGAGTTTGGAAGAGTTCCCTCCTCTTTTATTTTTTGGCAGAGTTTGAAAGGATACGTATTAATTTTTCTTTCAATTTTTGGTAGAATTCCCCTGGGAAGCTGTGTGGACCTGAGCTTCTGTTTTGTGAGAGGTTTTTGATTACTGATTTAGTGTCTTTACTAGTAATTAGACTTCAGATTTTCTATTTTTGTATGATTCAGTCATGGTAGATTGTGTGATTCTAGGAATCTATCCATTTCTATTTGGCTGTCCATTTGTGGACATAATTGTTCATAGTAGTCTCCTATGTATTTCTGTGGTATCAGTTATAACTCCTCTTGTTCCAGTTCTGATTTTGAGTCCCCTTCTTTTGTGAGTCTAGCTAAAGTTTTGTCTATTTTGCTTATCTTTTCAAAGAATCAGTTCTTAGGTTCACTGATCTTTTCTATTGTCTTTTTAGTATCTATTTCATTTATGTCTACTCTGATCTTTGGTGTTTACTCTTTTTCTACTAATTTTGGTTTTTGTTTGTTCTTTTTTTAATTCCTTGAGGTGTAGATTTGTATAAAGCCTACATTTCAAATATTTGAGCATCATTATGTATAAGTATACTAAATATTTCATACTGATAAAAGTGAACTGGCACTTTAAGGAAACTGACCAAGAAGTTGGGATGTCTATGGATGGACCTGGGCTTCCTGTTACTTTCTAGTCCCGACTTCCCGTTAAACTTCATGGTTCTAACTTCCATTGGGGTAGGGGAGCATTTAAGGGAGCCATCTTGAGAGATATCTTTCTTTTACACGAAGACAGCTGGCTGGAAGGTGCATGTTCTCACACTGCTGTGGTGGTTTTGTTTTCTTTTTCCGAACAAACCCTCTTTTTGATAAACTAAGTCAGAAGAAAACTTCTAAGATGTTTTAAATTGGCAATTTTAAACATTTTATTTGGTTTCTCTAAATCCAGAGGATCATAATTTTAATGTAATGTGCTTTAGAATCAGTAGTACAAAGTGTAATTCATCGATTATAGAATTCTTGAATTCAAAGGAGACTTAGCTAGTTAGTAACCAACTCTCATATATGCATATTTAAACAAGATGGTTAAAATTGAGCAAACTAAAGTCTGGAGATACATATAAATACTAGAATACTCATTGTCTAGGGCCTCAGCCATGAGATATCGCTTAGATGATTTAATGGGAAATTGGCTTAAGGTCTTTAGTGGCAACTATTAAATGATGTGTGTTGAGTCCATTCTTGTCCATCTATGCCTGGATTTTGGAGTTCTGATGTTCCACCAGTGGGACTAACTAGTCTGTGTAACTATACATAATGCATTAAAGGTAGCATAATATCATTCTTCACAACAGAAGAAAAATATATTCAGAGTTACCACATGATCCAGCAATACTACTTCTGGATATATATCCCAAAGACTTAAATCCAGGGGCTGAAAGCTATTTCTACATTTGTGTTCATAAAAGCCAAAATGTGGAAGCAAAATAGTGAAATTCATAGAAAGAGAAAGTAGGAAGGTGGTTACCAGGGCTTGGGAGCAAAGGGGAATGGGAAGAGGTTATTTAGCGTACACAGATATGCAGCTTTCAAAGATGAAAACTGTCCTGAGATTGGATTCTCAATGTCAATGTGCTTCTCACTTCTGAACTGTAAACTTAAGGTGTAAGTGTTATAGTATGTGTATGTTACCACAATTAAGAGTAAAAATGTTAAAGCAAGAGAGTGAAAACACAATCCAAAGAATGAAAGATTTTGCAAATCATATCTGATAAGGGATTTGTACCCAAAACATATAAAGAACTCTTATAACTCAATAATAAAAAAAGTCAAATAACCCAATTTTAAAATGTCAAAGGATGTGAATAGATATTTTTTTCCAAGGAAGATGTATGAACGAGCAAGAGCACATGAAAAGATGCTAGAAATCACTAGTCATCAAACAAATCCAAATCTAAACCCCAGGATACTATGTCACAACCATCAGGATAAATGGAATCAAAAAGTGAGATAATGTCTACTTTTGTGACGGATATGGAGAAATTATCCACAGCTGGTGGGAATATAAAATGGTGCTTCAGTCACTTAGAAAACCTGTCTGGCACTCCTCAAAAATTAAACCTAGAATTAGTATAGCACCCAGGAATTTACTCTTAGGTATACACCCAAAGAGATGAAAATATATGTCCAAACAAAATCTTGTACATGAAGGTTTCTTGCAACATTATTCAGAATAGCCAAAAAGTGGAAACAAACCAAATGTCTAAAACAGATGAATAATCCCAATGTATTTTATCCATACAATGCAATATTATTTGGCTGTAAAAACGAAGTATCATATTCCTTGTAAAAATTATGCTAAGTGCCTGAAGTAAATTACAAAGACAACCTATTATATGATTCCATTCATATATAAATACAGAATAGGGTTAATCTATAGACACAGCAAGATTAGAGGTTGCCTAAGACTGTGGCTTAGAGGTGGAAGATGGAAGATGGAGAAATGATAGCTAAAGGGTGCAGGGGTTTTCTTTTTGAAATGACAAAAATGTTCAAAAGTTGTGATGATTGCACATTATCTGTGAATATATTGAAAACCACTAAATTGTACATATTAAAGGAATGCATTGTATGCTATGTGCATTGTATCTCAATAAAGCTATTAAAATAAATATTTAGATGTTTTGAACCAATGTTAAGTATATCGAGTTTTCAGATACGTTCCATATTTCCAAATCTTTTACTGTTTTTTTGTACTATTGGTGAAAATATTGTAGTTTAATTGCCTTAGGGATATCATAGCCTTTAACATTTCAAAATTTCTAAGGACACCTTCAAAAACTATCTAAAAGAAATTCCCTTTTACTGTAAAATGTACATCTGAGAGTTTTATTGAATGCATCTAACAGGTTATGGTTGGCCCTGCCACCAGAACCAGGTTCTTGCGAATCATGGGACTCAGGTAAAGTGCCACATGTGTGGAGGTGAAAGGATGGGTAGAAGGTTTAATACTGTCAACCGTCAAATATCAAAATGGAGCTAGACTATTTATTACACATGGTGGTTAGTTTTAAATGGGTTTGTAAACAAGCGTCACAGTTCCATGAGTGGTCTCATAGCCTATGCCAGCCCCAGCCCCGGGCAGGACCACTGACCCTCTGGTCTGAGTCTGGCCTGACTTGGGTGCCCATCTTGCTTTGCACAAGGGCGTCACCCCATCTGGAAACTGACCCTGGAATTCCCTGCACACACACCTGTGTCACCGCGTTCAGAAAGAGGAGCAGGAAGACGACAGTGTCCCTTTAGGACCACGAACAAGTTTTGTTTAAAAGCAAAGTTCCTTACACGGGACAGGTACCACCCACCGGCGAAAACTGGTTCCGTTAAACCGTCTGACCGCCTACCCTGTTGTCACTCAGGAATAACGGAGGCGGGTCCTCGCGAACTGTCCAATCAGGGGCGCAGCAGGGTAGATGGCTGGTGCGATATTCCTCAAACCACGTGACTCTCCTGGCCGGCTCGAGTTGGTGTTTCACCTGCGCTTACCCGACCAAGCGTCTCTGAGGCAGCGTTAATCCCGCTGTGACCGGCATGGGCTACGGGAGCCCCAGGAACCACGCCAGGGGGCCCTAGAAGCTGAGGAAATGGTGAGTGTGGGTGCCGGATGTCCCAGGGGGCTGGTTGGAGCCGGTAGGAACCGGCTGTGGTGGACCGGCCTCCCAGCTATCAAGTCCCGCGTGTGCGCACCGAGTTCGCCCGGGGTGCAGCTGGGACGTCGGTCTCCTCCGGCTCGCAGCGTGGGGTCTGGACGGGCAGCCTGGACTCCGGGCGTCCTGACTGACACTGCGGCGACTTCGGCCCCGGAGCCTCTCTGGTCAGCTCTGCGCCCTCAGCCTCGCGTCTCCGCAGATTGTGACCTGGCGGAGGGTCATCCGGGGACAATTGTGACTCGGGCCCCGGGGTTAGTGCGTGAGAGTAGCTGTGCTCTGCGAGACCCCCGGCTCCTCCTTTCTCCTCAGGGGACCCGTTTCCTCCTGAGTTTTCGAAATGTTTGAGAAGCAGGGCTTCATGTCCACGGTTCAGTTCCCCAAACTAGCTAGCTCTTCCTGGGACTGGCAGTAAATCCATCAATGTTCAGATTTCTGCCCACATTCCCAAATGCCACGTTTCGGTCTCCGAGTCACAGCATCGTCAACTGTTTCTTTTCCTGCGTGCATTTCTGACAGATGTAGTGTATTGATTATCATTTTCCTACATTCAATGGATGGCTCATTTTAAAGTTTTCTTTTTTGTGTGTCGTTGTTTTACATGAAAGGGAAGCCGAGAATAACCACCTGGTAGACATTGTATGACACCCCTGTTCCTCTCCCACCAGGACCTTCCCTGGGCACAGACGTCCTGTGGGAAGGCCTTTGGGTGGAGGCTCCTCTTTGGAAACTTTCCTGGGTGTTGTCTCCTGTCAGCACTGCCCCTCCCTGGGTCTGTCACCTTGAAAAAATTTACTTTTTGGGGGGGGGGTTGCTCCTTTTTTCAATAAGTGTAAAATGTATTTAATCAATAGATCTTGAAAAGCAGTATAAAATATTTCCAAAGAGGCATGAGAGATACATTTCATAAAAAAATAAAATATTCCAGTATTATATTGCATGTGATAAAATTTCTCGTTTCTTATTCCCCTCCCCCAAGCAGGAGTAGTAAGATTCTGAGGCCTCTTCACTTTCTCTTTTGGGGGCAGATTGGTGATTTCAAATGGAATTCCAGGACTTAGATTTGAACATCAGAAGTGTTCAAGTAAGCCTAATTGTTTACATTCTTTTTCTTGCCATGGAAATATTACTTTCTGAAAGTAATAAATACTTGTGGTTTTTCTTGTTGAGCTAGAAAATTACCTTACAGTTTTCTTCCTTTTACACGTAGATATTGGGCTTGCATTGAATTAGCTGGATTCTTCAAACACTGGGTTTTTGTCATTTAAAATATCCACTAAGTCCTAAGCAATGGGACTGGGAGCAGAGGCCTGTGGTCAATGACCCACGGGAAACCTCCCCTTCCTTCCCCAGCTTGAGCTGCAAAGGGAAGCACTTGAAGGCCCAGTGGTTCTTCCTGGGGAGCCTCCCCTGCAGGTGTCCTACCTGCTCACACCCACCATGGAGGGGCCTTTACCCTGAGAGAAGCTGCAGCCCTGGAAAGCTGGGGGTGCACATGGGGCCTGAGGAGTGATGCCCTTTCTGAGGTTTTGATTGTGGTAGGAGTTTTGCATCCCCAGTGTAGGTGCACTCAGAGTGTAATTTGTGCACATTAAGCAAGTGTGAAAATCAGGAGTCTGTGTCCTGAGTCTTTAAGGTTCATGAATTTGGTTGTTTGGGTCAGAACGTTTAACTGAATTCAGGTGAGAATGGAAGCCTGAGGGAGGGAGCTTTTCCATGTTTACAGGAGAGGAGGGTGTGGGAGCTTCCAGAAGTTTATTCCTGGGGCTGCTCAGGGGTCCCTCCCTCCTTTCCCAGGGACTGACCCACTCCAGGGGTTCTGTCTCAACCTGGAGAGCCTGGAATGTGGGACCTTCTGAAAGCAGCTTTCCTTCTGTCCTGTGGGAAGCAGGCTGCCCATCTGAGCTGATTCCAACCCTTGTGTTTCTTGCCTTTGGATCCTTTATTGACTGAATAGTGCAGCCCTTTGGCTCTGGTTTCCCTGAGCGCTGTGGAACTTTATTCCCTGTGCGAGAAATAACATTTTTAGTTTCTTGGGCTTAAAAATGTAAGTTGATTGAGAGAGATGTTGTCGGTAAGGTAAGTAGAGTGGAACGAAATAGACTTTTTGTTCCTTTCAGGCTAGAGATCTTCACAATGTGAGATGAATGTGTTTAAGCTCTCAGGTCCATTTTTTCATTTTTACATCAGTGTTTGTATGTGAGTGTACCTACACAACACTGAAATTTAAAAGGCTAACACCTATTTCAACTGAAATCAAATCTTAGGTAAATCTTTGAAAATCTTACTATGTTTAGGGAGCTAAACCCAAATGCCTATTGCTCTATAATATGCTACTTATTCCTAAAATACCCCCATGTGAGATAGAGGGGAAAGACAAACTAGGATGCAAATTGTTCTTTAGTTAGCAAGAAACTTGCAAATTTTCATTTCATGTGGTTTACACTTTTGTTATTGTTCTTGTTTAAAGCAATTAAATCTTAGGATGGTTTCCTATGTACAAAAGTTAAAGTAAAACGAAGACTAGTAGATAGTAAATCATGGTTTGTATAAATTTCTATGTTTATTTAAAATAAATCTGTAAGATAGGAAATTCTAACTTAAGAAGTCACTGCCCACATACGTGGTCCCCCCAGTGCTGTTATTCAGTCACCTCCAAATACATTTTTGATTATTTACCGAACTTCCTGTTAGTGTTTCTTTATACAAAAACAATGCCTTTTTCTTACCCATGTATGTTTTTGTAATGAGCTGTCAGATTCCGCATTGTTTAATACTTGCTATGGCTTAAGCCTTCCCCCTTTTTCTTCTCTTGTGTCCCCACCTGCACAGGCTGAGGACAAAGTCCTGGGCTCCCTCCTCTGTCACCATCACATCCCACCACACAAGCCCCTGCCTGTGAGCAGGACTCCTGCCCTGGCCCCGCCCCTGACAAGAATGCTTTGCTGGAACAGCTTTAGTCAGGCTCCTGAGCCTCCTCCCAGGCCTACCTGTGCACGTGCTTGTAAAATCCAGTTTTAGCAGGAACCCTGAAGCCAGGTGAACCAGAACCGCACCCTCCTATCTCATCCTCTTCCATATCTGATCAGGTTCCCCCTCCCGCACCATCAGGCAATGTCTGATCACCCAGGCCTGTCTGCAGTAAGAATCCTGTTAGATCAGGTTTGCAGGAACCCCAACCCCCTGATTTTTCTCTTCCTAATTTGCCGTGCACTGACCCCCACCTGCTCTCTGGCCATGAATTCCCACTTGTCCTTATGATGCAGGATGATTTGTGTGTGTGTCCAGGATTCGTGGGCTTATAGCACCGAAGAATGGAAACACGGACCAGAGGCAAAGTTTGCTGAAAAGAACAGTTTATTAGAGTAAAGAGATACAGCTCACTAAAAGAGAGGGAGCATCCGAAACAGGAGGGCCCGCTGACTAGCGGGGAAGCTTCTGTTTATATGCCTTTCCTAGCCTGTCTGGGGAGAAAACTGGCGCCTGCTTGAACAGGTTAGATTTATTTCCTTGGCTGTTTCAGCCCAGAGGAGGCTTTTTAGGATAGTTTTAGTTGCCTTAGAGTATAATTGATGTCTCTGGTCTGGTAGGAGTAAATTGTCTCAAGGCTGTGGCTTTTGGGGTCAGGACTGAGGGCAGAAGCCTTGGAGATATGTTTATCTTTTGTTCATTCTACCTTGGAATTTCTAACTGCCTAATTGTTACACTAACTAACCTGTCTTTCTTACTGTACTCAGAAATGAGCCCAATCTCATTTCTGCCCACTGTGAACTCCCACCACAATGGTCTCTATATCTATCACAGTGGTTCTGATAAAATCTGCCCTACCAACCATCTTTGACAGGTGGTACTGAATATTTTTTCCGTAACCCCATGTAACACAATAAAAACCTAGGCCATTCTTTTTTTTTTTCTCAAGCCTTTTACTGTCCTCTTCGTGTGTGTGTGTGTGTGTGTGTGTGTGTGTGTGTGTGTGTGTGTGGCAGAGGGAGGGGGACACACCAGCTTTTCCTACACACAGTATGTGTGTGGGGGGAGGCGGGCTACTGGCTTCAGTCTCTAAATGGGAACCTTGCCTCTGCAGGTGACTGGAACAGTTGGCTCGATGAGCAGCATGGCTTAACATGACCACCCACCTGGGTCTGTCTTCTCTTGCTCAGACTTGCTCACCTGCTCTGCTGCCAGATGGCGGCCTGCACTGTTGGCTGCTGGGTGCTGGGGAGCTGGTGCTGTGAGTTGTGCTGCCCCGTGTGGCAGTGTTGACCCTACCAAGCCCCAGTTCTATGTGCAGTTGACTAGAGTGGGCAATTTTGAGAATTTCTAGGCATTTGGGATCAGGCGTTTGGGGTGGGACCCTCCTTAAAGTGGCATGGTTCTGGGTCATTGTCTTCGTTGGAATTTATCTATGTGTTCAAGTGAAGCTGTGACAGAGGCTGAGATGGCTTGGGTATACCCTCGGCTGGGTTTGGGAAAGAGACACTGCACTCTGCAAGAAAGTGGCCCTAACTAGAGGTCGCCTGTGAAACAGCAGCTATTGAAAAAGAAAAGCGGGGTAGGGGTGGGAAAGGCAGCCAGCAGTTGGTGGGCTAGTCTCACTCCTAATACCAGAGGGGCTCTCCAGGACCCTTAAGTACCTCTGTAGCTGCTGCCTCTATCTCTACTGCAACACAGATTTTGACCCTTGGGATCAAGGGGACAGCATGCCCAAGGGATTAATTCAAACGTGACTTTAGCCATGGTCCTTAAACTCTATAAAGAGAGCAGTATACTATAGGTACCCCCTTCCCCCAAATATATCCAATGACCAAAATAGTAATAATAATAATAATAATAATAATAATAATAAGAAGAAGAAGAAGAAGAAGAAGAAGAAGAAGAAGAAGAAGAAGAAGAAGAAGAAGAAGAAGAAGAAGAAGAAGCAGCAGCAGCAGCAAGGCAGGACAGGAAGGAGGAAACACAAGAACAAAAACACTGAAAAAGTCAATTTCACCAATTAGAAATACACAGTGTATTAAAAGAGGTTACACAAGAAAAAAGATGAAAAGTCACTGCTTGGCTTTGAGGCCTCTACAACAAAGACTGAATTAATTTTGCTATCTGCTGTAATTAACTAGTTCAGAAACCTTCATACAAGTAATCAATACTGGGACTCAGATTGCAGTTATATCTGGGATCCCACTAAATGTAGTCATGGTACCCCAATAATCTTTTTTTTAATTTATTTTTTATTAGTTTCAGGTGTACAAAGCAATGTAATAGTTAGACATTTAACCCCCTCTAAAATGATAACCCACCTCCAAAGCTACTACCTTTCTGACAGCTTACATAGCTGTTATACCATTGACTATCTTCCCTATGTTGTACTCCACATCCTGTGACTATATATAACTGTATATTTACAGTTGACATTCAATATTCTACTTCAGCTTCAGGTGTATAGCGCAATTGGGGGGACGGCTGAGTGGCTCAGTTGGTTAAGAGTTAGCTTAAGAGTGCGAGCTCTCAGCAGGAGGACCGCCAGTTCGATTCCCACATGGGCCAGTGACACTGCGCCTGAGCTGAGCTACCACTGAGCTGCCAATGGGTGGCAGGATAGCTCAGCTGCTTGGAGCGCGTGCTCCTAACAACAAAACTGCCTGTTCAATGGTGGGCTACGCCTGCCCGCAACTGTTGCAATAAGACTGAACTCGGCAGCCTGAGCTGAGCTGCCACCCAGATGGCTCAGTGGATAGAGCATGCATTCTTAACAACAAGGCTGCCTATTCAATGGTGGCCTATGCCTGCCCGGTGGCTACGCACACCCACAACTAAGATTGAACACAGCACCTTCAGCTTAGAGGCCACGAGCTGCCGTTGGGCAGCCAGATGGTGACTGACGCCCTCCACAACTAAGATAACACTTGTCAAAGGCTTAACATTTATTCCTTTACTCACATATACATGTTCCCCTCCCCCGAATCCCCAAGTTTAAAAAAAAAAAAAAAAGCTCTCCTTTTCCCATTTCTACCTGCCTTCTGCAAACACCATTCTATTCTGTGTATCTGTGAACTTTTTGTTTGTTTTAGATTTCACATGTTAGATTATATGGTATATGTCTTTCTCTGACGGACTTATTTCACTTAACATAATACCCTCGAGGTTCATCCATGTTGTGACAAATGGGAAGATTGTGTTCTTTTTATGGCTGAATAGTATTCCATATTATATTACTACAATTATTTTCTTTATTCAACCATCTGTGGACACTTAGGTTGTTTCCATATCTTGGCTGTTGTAAAGATATATACACACCCATGCTGTAATCACATGGGTGTATATATATCTTTTTGAGTTACTGTTTTTGTTTTCTTTGGATATACCAAGAGGTGGAATTGCTGGATGATATGGTAGTTCTAGTTTTAATTTTTTGAGGAATATTCATAGAGTTTTTCATAGTGGCTGCACCAATTTACATTCCTACCAACAGTTAAGGATTCCCTTTTCTCTACAATCTCACCAACACTTATTTCTTGTCTTTTTGATAAAAGCCATTATCACAGGTGTGAGTAGTTCTCATTGTGGTTTTCGTTTGCATTTCTCTGATGATTAAAGATGTTGAACATCTTTTCATGTACCTGTTGCCATCTCTATGTCTTCTTTGGGAAAATATTCAGATGTTCTGTTTATTTTTTAATTGGATTGTTTGTTTTTGGCTATTAAGCTGTATGAGGTTTTTTTGTAGGTTTTGGATATTAACCTTTATACATATATATGATTTGCAAGTATGTATTTTCTTTCATTGAGTAGGTTGCATTTTTATTTTGTTGATAAAAGGTTTTCCTTGTGCAGAAGCTTTTTAGTTTGATGTAGTTCACTTGTTTATTTTTGCTTTTGTTGCCTTTGCTTTTAGTGTCAGATACAGAAAATCGTCACCAAGACCCATGTCAAGGAGCTTATGGCCCATGACTTCTAAAAGTTTTATGGTTTTGGGGATCATGTTCAAGTCTTTAATGCATATGAGTTAATTTTTGTGTATGGGGTAAGCTGGTGGTTCAGTTTCATTCTTTTGCATGTGTCTGTCCCGTTTTCCCAAAAACATTTATTTGAAGAGACTATTTTTGGGCATTGTATATTCTTGGCTCCTTTGTTGTGAGCTAATTGACCATATATGTGTGGGATTATTTGTGGGCTCACTATTTAATTATACATTGATCTATGAGTATGTATCTTTTATGTGTTTTTCTGCCAATACCATATCTTCTAAATTACTATAGCTTTGTAATATAGTTTGAAATCAGGGAGTGTGGTGCTACTCTTTGTTTTTTTTATTTTTTTAAGAGTTTTATTCTCCCCCCCCCCATTTTGGGTCTTTTGTGGTTCCATTTAAATTTTAGAATTGTTTCTTCTATTTCTGTTGAATCTGTAAACTGCTTTGGGTTTATGTGTATTTTAACAATATTAATTCTTCCAATTAATGAAGACTGTTTTTCCAGTTATTTGTCTTCTCTGCATTTGTTTAGCTAATGTATTGTAGATTTCAGTATACATTTCTTTTAAACTCTTTGGTTCAATTTATTCCTCAGTATTTTATTCTTTTTGGTGAAATTGTAAACGGGATTGTTTTCATAATTTTTCTTGATCATAGTCCATTATTAATGCATAGAAATGCAACAGATACTTGTGTATTTTGTATTCTGTAACTTTCCTGAATTACAATAGTTTATTATTTCTATCAGATTTTTGCTGGAGTTTTAACCATTCTGAATATATAATAACATGTCATCTGCAAATAGTGACAGCTTCCTTTCTAATTTGGATGTCTTTCTTTTCTAGCCTAATTACTCTGACGAGGACTTAAAATACTATGGTTAATAAAAGTCACCAAAGTGGGCATCTTTGTCTTGTTCCTTATCTTAGTGGAAAAGCTTTCAGTTTTTTATCATTGAGTATGTTATCTGTGGCCTTATCCTTTTCATCATTGATTAGGATGTTAGCTGTGGGCTTATCATATATGGCCTTTATTGCTTTGAGGTACGTTCCTCGATACGTATTTTTTGAGAGTTTTTTACAGAAATTGATGTTGAATTTTGTCATATTCTTTTCCTGCTTTTATTGAGATGATTTTTATTCTTCATTTTGTTAATGTGGTGTATCATGGCTGATTTGTGGAATGTTAGACCATCTTTGCATCCCTGAAATAAATCCCACTGATCATGATATATAATTTTGTAAATGTATTGTTGAATTTGGTTTGCTAACATTTTGTTGAGTTTTTGCATCTATGTTCATCAGGGGTATTACCTGTAATTTTCTTTTCTTTTCACATCCTTGTCTTGTTTTGGTATGGGTGGTGCTGGTCTCGTAACATGAGTTTGGAAGAATTCTCTCCTTGTCCATTTTTTGGAAGAGTTTGAGAAAGATTGGTATTCTTTTTTTTTTAAGATTTATTGGGGAATTGGGGGAGGGGAACAGCACTGGGGAATCGGGGAAGGGAAACAGACAAGTTGCTGTCCTTTTGTTCTTCAGTCTAGTTGTGGAGGACATCACTTCACTGGCCCGTGTTGGTATTATCATTGCGCTCTTCCCAGATGAGGCAGATGGGTCGCCGGCCTCTGGACAGCTACTCACGGCGGCTCTTGGCAGCTCACACTGGCTGCCAGCCACTTAACGGTAGCTTATGGAGCCCACTGCAGCAGGGGCTATAGCCTACGCCGTCATTGGCGACTCGTGGCAGCCCAGCTCCAGGTCGAGCAGTTGTTCACCATCTTAGCTGTAGAGAGCAGTGTCACTGGCCCTCATGTGGGATCCGAACCTGGGCCCTGCTGCTCAGAGCTGGCATCCCAAACCAGCTCTTAACCAACGTGCCACTCGGCCGGCCCCAGCAACATCGTTTTAACTCTTGATTTGGATTGATGGAACTGTTTTGGTCATGGAGAATTGGATGACTTCCGTTGTGCACTTTGCCGCTTTGTTTCAGAGTCGTATTGGTATACCCATATTTCATCACCAGTGATAACACAGCCCAAAACATCATCTTGCCTCACCAAAAGGTCTTTGCAAACTTCGACTCTCCTTTGCTTTTGTCCATTGCTGAGCTCCTTCAGGACCATTTTTGCACCCATCTTTCTCATGCCATGATTTTCAGTTAAGATTTTCCTAAGTGTTTCCTTTCGATGTTTACTTGGTCTGCTATGCTTTTCACAGTCAGCCAATGATTTTGACGCACAATTTGATGAATTTTTGCAATGTTTTCATCAGTTCTGCTCATTACTGGCCACTATGACCTCTCTTCATCAGTGACGCGTTCTCTCCCCTCAGAAAAATGTTTAATCCATTTGTACACTTTCGTTATTTTTTATGGCATTATCCCCATAAACTTGTACTAACATATCCCTGCTTTCACTTCCACTTTTGCTAAGTTTAACAAGAAATTTAATGTTTGCTCATTGCTCTTAATTCAAGCTGAGACATTCTCGCAATAGCACACAAAAACACACAACAATAATGAATGCCACTCAGTAAGACACTGCCACACGTGGACACAAACACAGTTGTGAAATACTGATAAACCAACTTTATGAAACCTTACTGAGCTGTTTGTATAGCGCTGCCAATGTAAGCGCATGGTGGCAAGTTCACGAACCAAATTTTCAGACCTCATACAAGCCCAGGAAGCACAGAGTCCCAAACAAGATGAACCCAAAGAGGCCAACACCAAGACACATCATAAAGGTTAAAGACAAAGAAAGAATCTTAAAATCAGCAAGAGAAACGCAGTTACCTACAGGGGGACTCCCTTAAAACTACCAGCTGATTTCTCAATAGAAACTTTGCAGGCCAGAAGGGATTAGCAGGAAATATTCAAAGTGATGAAAAGCAAGGACCTACAACCAAGATTACTCTACCCATGAAGGCTATCATGTAAAATTGAAGGACAGATAAAGAGCTTCCCAGACAAGAAAAAGCTAAAGGTGTTCACCACCACCAAACCAGTATTACAAGGAATGTTAGAGGGAGTTCTTTAAGATAGAAAAAAAAATCAAAAAATAGGAATAATAAAATGTCAATGACTATATACCTATCAACAGTTACTTTCAATGGAAATGGATTAAGTTCTCTAATCAAAAGATTGGCTGAATGGATAAGAAAACAAGACCCTGACATGCTGCTTACAAGACTCACTTCAGATCGAAAGACACACACACAGACTGAAAGTAAAGGGATGGATAAAGATATTTTATGAAAATGGAAACAAACAAAGAAAAAAGCTGGGGTAGCAATACTTCTAGATAAAATAAACTTTAAAACAAAGACTCTAACAAGAGACACAGGACCTAGTAATCCCACTTCTGGGTATTTATCCAAACAAACTAAAAATGCTACTTTGAGGGCACATGCTCATCTATATGTTCATTTCAGCATTATTTACATAAGCCAAGATGTGAAGGCAACCTGGGTGTCCTTGAATGGATAAAGAAAATGTGGTACAGGGCTGGCTGAGTGGCTCAGTTGGTTAAGAGCTCGCTCAAGAGTTTGAGCTCTGAGCAACAGTGGTTCGAGTCAGCCCGAGCTGAGCAGCCGCGGAGCTGCCAACAGGTGGCGGGATGGCTCAGCTAAAAAAAAAAAAAATGTGGTACATATATACAATGGACTATTACTCAGCTGTAAAAAAAGAACAAAATCTTGCCATCTGCAACAACATGGATGGACCTAGAGGATGTTGTGCTGAGTGTAGTAAGTCAGACAGTGAAAGACAAATGTCATATGATTTCAATTATAAGTGGAATCTAAAGAACAAAATAAACAAATGAAACAGAAACAAACTCAAAAATAGAGAGAACATTTTGATGGTTGCCAGATGGGAAGGGGTTTAGGATAGATGAAAAGGGGACGGGATTAACAAATACATCTTGGTTGTTACACAGTAGTCATGGGGATTTAGAGTATAGTATGAGGAATATAGTTGATAATATTGCATATGAATACATATGGTGTCAGATGAGTATTAGATTTATTGGGTTAATAGATGGGAAGGGGGTTGGGCAGGCTGAAAAAGGTGAAGAGATTAAGAGATACAAATTAGTAGTTACAAAATAGTCACGGGGATGTAAAGTATAGGGAATATAATCAATAGTATGGTAATAACTATAGTGCCAGGTGGGTACTAGTCAGGGGGATCACTTCCTAAATTATATAAATGTCTAACCACTATGCTGTACACCTGAAACTAATATAAAATACTGAATGTCAACCAACTCTAATTGAAAAATTAAAAAGGGGGAAATGAAGAATAAGAGATTCAAAGGTCCAGTTATAAAACAAGTCTTGGAGATGTAATATACAGCATAGGCATATAATCAATAATATTGTGATAGCATGGTACAGTGTCAGCTGGTTACTGGACTTATCATGGTGATCACTTCTTTAACATAGGGAATATAATCAACAATATGGTAATAACTCTGTATAGTGCTAGGTGGGTATGTTGAATAACTATGATGTACACCTGACACTAATATAATATTGCATGTTAGCTATATTTTAATAAAAAAAATCCAGTTGGGCCAAATTCCAAAATTAAAAAAATAATAATAATAAAAAGTTTGATTTGGGCCGGCCGAGTGGCGCGATGGTTAAGAATTCGCTTGGGATGCCAGAGGGCCCCGGTTCGGATCCCACATATGAGGGCCAGTGACACTGCCCTCTACAGCTAAGATGCTGAACA
>NW_017731648.1:1817970-1819793 GCF_001890085.2 Hipposideros armiger | reverse complement strand
AAAAAAAAAAAAAAGTTTGATTTAATTCTAATTTTTGTTTCTCTGAAACTAAGATATTTACTCTTCTTGCTTAGTTCAGTATGCTCTCTGTCTTTCATTTTTGTGTAGTTTTAGTATAAGATATTCAGTGTACATTTCTGTTGTTTATTATGTTTAGTTTTTTCTGAGCTTCCTGTATGTATAGTGTACCAGCTATCATTAATTTTAGGAAAATCTCAGTGGTTGTTACTTCAGTGATTTCTTCTGTTTGTATCTTTTCCTTCAAATATTCCTATTAAGTGCATTTAAACCTTATATTTAAAGAAGTTAAAGAACATTGTCCCATGGTTGATGAATATTGTGTTCTGTCCTTTTTCTTTTTTATCTTTGCATGAGACTCTGCTGAAATAGATTTTTTTTTAGTACAGGCCATGTTACAAACAATGTTACAGAGAAAAAATATTTGGGGCATTTTTTTTTAAAGATTTTATTGGGGAATTGGGGAAGGGAACAGTGTTGGGGAATTGGGGAAGGGGAACATTGTGTTTCTCCAGGACCCATCAGCTCCAAGTCAAATTGTTTTCCTTCAGTCTTAGTTGTGGAGGGTGCAAGCTCGGCTCCAAGTCCAGTCGCCATTTTCAGTCTAGTTGAGGGGGGAGGGGAAGGCGTAGTCCACCATCCCATGTGGGAGTCAAACCAGCAAACTTGTTGCACACTAAGCCATCCAGCTGCCAGTCAGCACCTCACGGATGCTCACCTCATGGTGCCATGTTCAATCTTAGTTGCCGGGGGGGGCAGCCCACCATTCCGTGGGGGAGTCAGTGGGAGTTGAACTGGCAACCTTGTTTGTAAGAGCATGCACTCTAACCAACTGAGCCATCCGGTCAGCCATTGGCAGCTCAGCAACAGCTCAGCTCAGGCACAGTTCACTGGCCCATGTGGGAATCGAACTGGCGACCTGTTGCTCAGAGCTCGTGCTCTAACCAACTGAGCCACTTGGCCGGCCCTGGGGCATTTTTTTAATGTCGTTTTTATTTTCTCTTTCATGTTTTAAAGACACCATGATGCATTGTGATTTAAATGCTCTTATAGATCAAACCAGACGTTCAAGGGTTTTTGTATTTTTTGTGTGTGTGAGGCTGGAAATGACAGTGGGCCTCCATTTTTTTGTTCACATTGCTGACAGTTTTAGAACCTCATCCCTCCTTTCTCGTGTCGCATATTTGTACAAAGTGATGAAGCCTTAGTGCTACATCCTTTGGGGTAGGAGAGATGGAATTCACACAAGCTCCTGCCTTTGTGTGTGAACTCTCACCCTAGCCCACCCTCTAACCTCATAAAATTAAAAAAAAAAAAAAGGTGAGTCCATGCACCTTTCCTTCCTCTCACAGGCTATTTCATGCCCAGTTGAGAAGCCTGCCTTACTCTCTCCAGAGACCTCAGTTATGGAAACAATAACCGCTTTTATACCCTAGTGGCTGAGTGTGGTGTCATCAATCGAGGTATTCCCATGCTCAGGGCCTGAGCTGTCATGCTCTTTTATTCCACGGGGGAACTTGGACATGACAGAAGAAGGGAGGGCAGCCTCTAGGGTGGCTGGTCAGGAAACACTTCCTCCTGATTGGAGAATGGAGATGTCATGTTCTGTTGGAGGAAAGCACTGCTGATAGCTTTGCATATTTTATAATCATGGGCAAATTTAACATCAAACCTTGGTGTACTTCAATGAACTCCCTTACCAAGGATAGGTTTTGTTATGGTTCTGCTGGAAAGAGCTTTTATGGCATATTATTCTCTCTCTCTCTCTCTCTCTCTCTCTCTCTCTCTCTCTCTCTCTCTCTCTC
>NW_017731648.1:1793579-1817924 GCF_001890085.2 Hipposideros armiger | reverse complement strand
CTTCTCTCCCTCTCTCTCTCCCCATCTCTCTCTCTCTCTCTCTCTCTCTCTCTCTCTCTCTCTCTCTCTCTCTCTCCCCCAGTAATGGGATAGAAACAGCCCTAAGGCACATGAGTATAGGGATTTTGTGTTCTGTGTTGTCATGCTTTCTTCCTCATGTCTGAGTTTTAAATTTCAAATAACTGTCTAACCCATTAAATCAGAAAGAGACACAAAAGAAAAAACTGAGTCTGTGATGACTACTACACAAGGTAAAAGCAATGCTTCTATATAAGAATATTTTTATTCTGCGAGGTGCTTCTGATTACTTATAATGGTCTGGAAGACTTTAGGATAATATGGCCATTTATCTGCGTTTTGTTAATATTGGAATTGCCACAGGCCTCCAAGATTCTCATGTTTGGTAATGGGAATAAAACAAAAAGTCCCTAGTTTTTCACTGTTTTTTATTCATTGAAGCATCATGTAGATTTGACCCTCTGCCTCATTGAGGAGATGAAAGTCTTAAAATGAAATTTGTTTCATTTGTGTAAATAGCATTTCTGTCATTTCCCAACATGCTGTGAACCTGCCATTAGAAAAAAATAAGATGATCACTATAAAAATGTATAAATAATTTTTATGTGTTCAAGATGCTGTTGAATTAATGAGGAAGTGTGGACAAAGAGTAAGTTTCTGATCAAATCATATGATAAATGTTTGATGATGACAGAATATGTAACTTTTCTACAAATGGAGCACAGGTGTCCAGTGCTGTCAGTCTTACAAATTTTACTGTACATATTTTTGGGATGTCATAGGACTCAGTGGCCTTTGACGATGTGGCTATGACCTTCACCCTGGAGGAGTGGGCTTTACTGGATCCTTCACAGAAGAAATTCTATAGAGATGTGACGTGGGAAACCTTCAGGAACCTGGCCTCAGTAGGTGAGGATGACAAGTTACCTTCACCTTGTTAATTAGAGGACTGGATTCTTGCTCATCAAAGCTGTTCTAAGGTGTAATGTGGGAATGGAGGACATTGGTAAATAAACTGGGCATGGTCACAGCTCATCACAGAACTAGAATCTAATAAATTTTGTATAATTTGTAGTACTTTGGAATCAATTTTCTGCATCTGCATTTTAGGAAAGAAATGGGAAAGTCATGATATTGAAGATCAGTACAAACACCAGGAGAAAGAACGAAGATAAATCACACAATAGAAAGCATTGTCTCATATGAAAAACCTGTTATGCTGTGAGATTTTAAAAATAAACAACCAAAACTCTTCTCAAATTTATGATCAGTGTTTGAAAAATAATTCAAAAGATAAACATCATTAATAAACCTTGTATATGAATATCACTGTTTTGATAATAGCAAGACTGAAGTCCTCTTACCAAGCATTCAGTGTATTCAATTTCAAATCATTCAGACAAGGCAGAAAACCTACTTCTTTGCTATAAAACATAAAAATGTATTTCAAATATTCTAATAAATATAAAATCATTAATAATGTGATTCATGTTCTTTTACAGAAGTTATGTGATAGAAAGAAGCTGGGACAGGAAAGAGGGTAGTCAATATGGAGAAATCTTGACCCTTATTCCAAATCAAAATGTGAACAAGAAAACTTGTGGAGTAAAACCATGGGAAAACAGTGTATGTGGAAATGTCTTAATGCAGCCTTCATTTCAGAATGGGAACATCAGATGTCACACTGGACACAAGCCCTCTGAATATCAGAAATATGGAGAGAAGCCACATGAATATGACATATGTGAGAGAGACTTCAGTTACCTTCAGTGTTTTGAAAAACATGAAAGCACAATGGAGATAAACCTTATGAACATAAAATATCTGATAAAGCCTTCAATTCCAGTTTTGTTCAAGTACATGAAGAAATTCATACTGGGGAAAAACTTTATGAATGTAAGGAATGTGAAAAAAACTTTGATCTCTCAAGCCTTCAAGTACACATGAAGGAAGGACCTTATAAATGTAAGGCATGTGAGAAAGCATTAATTTCTCCCAGTTCATTTAGGATACATGAAAGGACTCACACTGGAGAGAAACCCTACGAATGTAAATCATGTAGAAAAGTATTCAGTTGTTTCAGTTATCTTCGAAGACTTGAAAGGGCACACTCAGGATTGAAACCCTGTGAATGTAAGCAATGTGGTCTAGCTTATAGATACTTTGGTTCCTTAAAAATACACACAAAGACTCACACTGGAGAGAAACCCTATGAATATAAAACATGTAGAAAAGCATTCGGTTGTCATAGTGATCTTCAAAGACATGAAAAGGCACACACAGGAGTGAAACCCTACGAATGTAAGCAATGTGGTCTAGCTTACAGATACTATAGTTCCTTAAAAACACATAGAAGGACTCACACTGGAGAGAAACCCTATGAATGTAAGCAATGTGGTAAAGGTTACAGAGATTCCAGTTCCTTAAAAACGCATGAAAGAGGTCACACTGGAGAGAAACCCTATAAATGTAAAACATGTAGTAAAGCATTTGGTTGTCGCAGTTATCTTCGAAGACATGAAAGGGTACACATAGGATTGAAACCCTATGAATGTAAACAATGTGGTCAAGCTTACAGATACAATTGTTCCTTAAAAACACACAAAAGGACTCACAGAAGAGAAACCCTATAAATGTAAGTAATGTAGTCAAGCTTACGGTGATTACACCTTAAAAACACAAAAGGACTCACACTGGAGAGAAACCCTATGAATATAAAACGTAGAAAAGCATTCAGTTGTCGCAGTTATCTTTGAAGACATGAAAGGGCACACAAAGGAGTGAAACCATATGAATGTAAACAATGTGGTAAAGGTTACAGCAATCACACTTCCTTAGAAACACAGGAAAGAAGTCACACTGGAAAGAAACCTTATGAATGTAAAACGTAGAAAAGTATTCAGTTGCCTCAAGTATCTTCAAAAACATAAAAGGACACACACAGGAGAGAAATCCCATGAAGGTAAACAATGAGATAAAGCTTTCCATTCTCATCTAGGTTTCCAAATACATGAAAGAAATTGCACTGGTGGGAAATGTAAGAAATGTGGGAAAGCTTTCATTTACACACAAACTAGCGAACACCAGTGAGCATGCACACTGAAGACACACCATATGAATGTGAAGAATGGGGGAAAGCCAGTCATCCCAGTTCCTTCCAAAAACATGAAAAGAATCACAGGATAAAACCTATTTAACATAAACAGTGTTGGAAGGATTTCAGCTTGCACACATCTTTTACATGTGAAAAATCTAAGGGAAAACAGATAAAACTATGTAACATGAGAAAGCTTGATGTAAATTAATCCATGTATAACATTCTAGAAAAAGTTGTTATTAAAGTTGTAAATACATTGTTTTATCAAGCTTATTAAGTGAATCACTTCAATACAAATTTTTTATTACATTCAGAAATGAATATTGAGGTGAGATACCTCTTGGAGTCATCTTTTCAATAGTAGTACAAGAGATTATAAGATAGAGTTTCTTCCTTAAATGAGTTATTTTCTCTTTCCATATTGAAGCTCTTAGATCCCTGGGTGAGCTGAAGTGTATTTCTAATGTGCAAATAAAGTTTTTAATAATGTTTTGGTTTTTATTTTCTGTGTTAAGTAAGGGACCATTGTAAAATGATAGTTTGGTATTTGTTGGGGTTTTATTACTGGCTTGGTGAGAGTTTCTGGATATTCTTAGTCCATTAATTGTATATATTCTGCTTTTTCTTCTTTTACTGACATAGCTCTTTTGGGGGGACAGGTGTATGAGGTGTGATCAATAAATATGGTGAATCTTTAAATAAAAATTATTATAGTAAAAGACACATTGCCATTAATCCTCCTCAAAATACTCCCCCTTTCTTCGAACACACTTATCCCATCATTCTTGTCACTTTCTGAAGCAGTTCTGGAAGTCCTTTTTTGTGAGTGTCTTTAGTTGAGCAATTGTGGCTGCTTCGATGTCCTGAATCATTTTGACGTTGGGGAAGAGCCAAAAGTCTCACAGTGCCAGCTCTGGTAATAAGGTGAATGAGAAAACACCATAATGTTTTTATTTGACAGAAATTGCCATATACCAGAAACAAGGTGTAACACGGAGTGTTGTCATGATGGAGGATGATTTAGGGCACACTTTAAAACACCTTCTCTCAACCATAGCTCACACCTGACTGACTGCACAAGTGAACAAGTTGAAACTTGTCACACACTGTTACTAAGGTTCAATGCACTGCTTCCCATATTGAAGATTCCTACATTTCCATTGGATGGCACTCGGCCGCAGCACTCACCACATTTTGTGATCACAACGGAATGGCTCCAGGTCACACATCGCTTCTGGTATGGCAATTTCTGTCAAATAAAAATATTAAGGTGTGTCCTCATGTACCACCTTATTCACCGGATCTGGAACCGTGCAACTTCTGGGTCTCCCCCAAAGTCAAAATGACCATGAAAGATCAATGTTTTGAATCAATTCAGGACATTGAGGCAGCCACAACAGTGCAACTAAAGACATTCACAAAAGAGGACTTCCAGAACTGCTTCAGAAACTGGCAAGAACAATGAGATAAATGTGTTCGAAGTGAGGGGGAGTATTTTGAGAGGGGTTAATGGCAATGTGCCTTTTACTTTAATAAGTTTTTTTATTTAAACATGCACCATATTGTTTTTTGTTTGTTTGTTTGTTTGTTTTTTAATTGGGGAATTGGGGGGATGGGAACAGTGCTGGGGAATTGGGGGAAGGGGAACAGACATGTTGCTGTCGTTTTGTTCTTCAATCTAGTTGTGGAGGATGTTGCTTCACTCGCCCAAGTTGGCACCATCATTGCGCTCTTCTCTGGCGAGGCAGATCAGTCGCCGGCTTCTGGACGGCCGCTCACTGCGGCTGCTGGCCGCTCACGCTGGCTGCTGGCCACACACGGTAGCCCATGGCAACCCACTGCCACAGGGACTGCAGCCCACGCCGTCGCCGGCGACTCATGGCAGCCCAGCCCCAGGTTGAGCTGTTGTTCAGCATCATAGCTGTGGAGGGCAGTGTCACTGGCCCTCATATGTGGGATCCGAACCGGGGCCCTCTGGCATCCCAAGCGAGTTCTTAACCATCGCGCCACTCGGCCGGCCCATGCACCATATTGTTTGATCACACCTTGTAAAAGCCTTTTTCTCTTTTCCATACTAATAAACACTTGGAATAAATTTTATGTATGGCCAGTTTATGAAAATATAGTTTTGTATGAATTAACATTTTCACATTTGGGCCTTCATTTTTATCCTTCATTCTGACTAGTACTTGGTGAATAGACTTTAAGAAAAGAGACCTGTGAGGGGACAAAAAAATCTAAAGTTGAAGATATCACTCCTGTGGGTAATGTTAGGAAATAGTTTTTTAAGAATCCATCCCTTTTAATGTTTCATCTTAGAATTCACCAGTAGCTTCACTTGAATGAGATTTGCAAGGGTGAAGCAAAGAACACTTTAGTCAGATTTTGAAACCACCATACAGAAAAAGATATTTATATCTATCTATCTATCTATCTATCTATCTATATCTATATCTATCTATCTATCTATCTATCTATCTATCTATCTATATATATATATATATATATATATATGCCCTTTGAGGACAGAATAGTTTTCCCATCTTCCAGATTCTTTGCCTTCCAATCAAGACTATCCTCAAAACCACCACCAACTGTTTGATTTCCACTTTCTTAGAGCTATAAATTTCCACTGATGTTTTCCCAAGATCCATCAGAGTTTGGATTTTTCTGTCAGCCTTCTTGTGTCCACCAGGAAATTAATTCAGACTTTTAGACTTGGAAGTATTGCCTGATTCCCCTCTTCTCTAGATTATATCTGTGTAAGGTCTAATTTGTATAGGAAACACCTTATGCTGTTAATAGTGCTTGTTTTCTAAGCCATGTGCTAACAAATATTGTATTTTGTCATTTTCTGAGGATATGCTAAAATGTCTTATAATTATGGATTTTCAAATAAACTGTGATTCTCTTCATTTAATCATACATATGAGTCAATTTTATCATATGCATTCAAGTTCAGGTAATTGTTTCTCAGGCATATTTTACTTTTTATTTTATAATTACAATTTTTGTCATGAAAGTCATTTATCAGTCATTCTTAATAACAAAAACATCAGTCATTGTTTTTCAGTGCCTTCATGCCAGTGACTTGCAGAATTATACCTTAGTCAAAGTGGTAATGAATTCTAATAACAATGACCAGGAACTACACTTGACTGGGGTGTAACATAAAAGGTTGCTTAGCACTCTTGTATAATTTGGGCTTGTGTTAGATGATATGATGGCTATTGAAGTAATCAAGACATTTTTGTGGAGTTCCTGTCAACATGAGGAATAGGTAAACACCGCTTGCCTCCTTTCATGACCGCATCAAAATTACAACTAAACTACAGAACCCTCATTGAGAATTGTCAGAGGTCTAGCTGAACAGAAGTCTTATAACTAAGGATAATACAGAAGAAACCACCTGGAAACTGGTAGAAAGGGCGGAGACAAGGAACGGGCTGGTCCCACACCCACATGTGGCAGTTAAAAATTGGGAGAGAGATCTCAGCTGTGGAGGTCCCCTCCTGGAGGAACAAGGGGTCCTAGCTCCAACACGAGGCTTCCCAGCCCAGAGTTTCAGTGCCAGGGAGAGAACGCCCCATAACTTCTGGCTGTGAAAACTAGTGGAGGTTGTGGCTGAGTGAGACAAGGGTGGCTGTGGTCCCAGGTGCTCCTCTTAAATGGCCAGTGCACAGACTTACTTGCTGACAGGCTTACTCTGAGCTCCAGCGCTGGGGCAGAAGCTCAAAAGGCACCAGGGACATATGGATAGGAACTGGATTGTCTGGAAGCTTTTTCTAGGACAGAGGAGCTGGCAGAAGCCATTGTTTCTTTGTTGAGCCCTCCCACTTCCAGAGTGCAGACACAGGTGGGCACCATATCTGAGTCTCCATCAACCTGGCTAGCATCATTTGTCTGCCCCGCCATGGTAATTCCGAGATCCCACTCCACCCACACAAGCTGCTTCCAGCGGCTTTTCTGTATAAAAGGTCTGTCTTGGCTCATGCTACAGACATTCTTAAAATCTCTCAAAGGTTCCCAAAACCCAAACAAGCATCATCTGGCTTCAGCGAGTCCCGTGACTCTGGGGGAGCAGCCCTAAGCCCGGTACTAGTGACAGCTGGCCTTGATTCATAGCTTGGCCTCTCCAGGCACCTCCAAGCCCAAAATGGGTGGCGACCATCTGTGGATTGCTTTGTGGTTCATGCTGGGTGGTGCCAGGCAGGGCAAGGGCTGCAGCTGAACTTGGCCTGTGGTGGAGACCCTCCCAGGAGGTCCAGGGGTGGCATGCTCAGTGGCCAGCTTCAGATCCAGCCAGATCCACCCAGATGCCTCTGGGGCCAACACACCCAAAGGAAAACTGGGCAGGCACCAGAGCCCTGTTAAAGTGAATCCTGCTGCATAAAGTCAGCCCCTGAACAACAAACAGCTCCTCCACTGTAATCACAGCCAGTCCTCACAACCATTCACCCTGAAGGTCAATCCCTCCTGTTGATGTGCAGACAGCAACCAAGGCTCAAGTACAACAGAAGGGTACACACAACCCACACAAGGGATACACCTGGAAAACCCAGCTCAGGTGACCAGGGAGACTGTGCCACTCAGCCCCACAGCACACCTACTACATACAGTCTTACTATAGGTAAGACCAGGAGACATAGCAGCCTTTTTAATACACAGAAACAAATACAGGGAGGCAGCCAAAATGGGGAGACAAAGAAACGTGTCCCAAGTGAAAGAACAGAACAAAACTCCAGAAAAAAAAATAAAGAAAATGAAGACCAGATGCAGAGCTCAAAACACTGGTTATAAGGATGCTCAGTGATCTCAGGGAGAATTTCAACAAAGAGATAAGAAACATAAAAATGGAGATAGGAAACATAAAAAAGAACCACTCAGAAGTAAAGACTACAATAATTGGAATAATACATTAGAAGAAATCAACAGATTACATGAAGCAGAGGATTGGATCAGCCATTTGGAAGATAAGGTAGGAGACATCCAATTAGAACAGCCAAACAAATCCAAAAAAAGGATCATTTAAAGGACCTCTGGGACAATATCAACTGTACCATTTTCATCATAGGAGTACCAAAAGAAGGGAGAGAACAAGGAATTGGAAATCTATTTGAAGGAATACTGACTGAAAACTTCCTATCCTGGTAAAGGAGATAAACATAGAAGTCCAGGAAGCACAGAGTCCCAAACAAGATGAATCCAAAGAGGCTCACACGGAGACACATCATAATTAACATGGCAAAGGTTAAAGACAGAATTTTAAAAGCAGCAAGAGAAAAGCAGTTAGTTACCTACAAGGGAGCTCCCATAAGACAGCTGATTTGTCAAGAAAAAGTTAACTGCATTTCACTTTGCAGGCCAGAAGGGATTGGCACAGAATATTCAAGTGATGAAAAGCAAGGATCTACAACCAAGATTTCTCTACTCAGCAAAGTTGTCATTTAGAATCAAATGCCAGATAAACAGCTTCCCAGACAAGGAAAAGCTAAAGGAGTTCATCAACACCAAACCAGTATTACATGAAATGTTAGAGAGCCTTCTGTAAGGAGGTTTACTGGCACCCAATATAGGTAAAGCCTTTCTATACTGGACATTTCTGTCAGAATGATCATTCTTCAGTCTTTGGTGTATTGGAATAGTGCGCCCCAGCCACCACTCTTACATCCCACTCCTGGGTTTTCCATGTAATGTCACCTGTAGTCCATGTACCCTGTGTGTCAATATTTCATTTTGGGCACCCTCCTTCAAAACCCCTCCACCCATGCAACACAAATATGCCCCTTTCCTACCAGTTGCACTCATGCACTCATTGTCCTGGGAGTCTCTGGTGCTAACCTGGGCACGTGATGTCATTCAACAAACACATCATTAAACCAATCAAGAAATGTCTAAAACACTCACATACGTGTAGCAGACAACTAATGCTTCAGATAATTACCTTGAAGGAAAACCCTGCAGCCATGGTAGCTGATGACCACTTGGCTTTGGACTGTTGATTAGCAGGCAGGGAGCGTTCTGTGCCCCTAAAAGGGCTTCTTGCTGCATGTGGGTAGGCTACACAGGCAAGATGCAACCAGTAACACAAGAAAGAAGACAACAAAACAAATTAAACAATAACATTACTAAAATATTGGAACTGAATTCTGGAACCATACTGACACTTTCCTGGATTTCTCCAACACTCTGGATGATGATTTTCAAATGTTTCTTTGAGGCTTCATCATATTAATTATACCAAGGGTGCCCCAAAAATGTACACACATGACTTGTATTCGTCTTTTGTTATAAGTATATTTTGAGTATTACAATTTTTAATAGTATTTTCCTTTCTTAAAATGTGTAGACATTTTTTTGGCACCCTCAGTATGTTGCTTGTGCTTTTCACGTGCCTTTTTAATTGACATTCCAATTCAAATTCATTTAAATGAGATGTGGTGGTCATTCAGTCAACAAACCTCAGGAGTGAACTTTAATAAAGACACTGGCCTCATTTCTGATATTTGAATTTTAATGAGCTTCAGATACCTACCAGCTCACCTTGTTTGGCTCTCAGTGGGTAAACAAGATATAAAGGTTGACACATGTCCCATTTATTTTTGTGTCAGAACGGAGGGTCACACCTTGAAAACCTACAACTTCTCTGCACAAGCCACCTAGACCAGCTTACCCTTGCCCTACTTTCTTTAGGAAGTATTGGGTTGTTGGAAAAGTCATGACGTATTTTTTCTATGTTTTTCATTGCAAAAATGCATCATGGCTTTTCCAACAACCCAATACCTCTGATTAATAACTATATTGCTATTAACTTGATACAAGTGGTGACAGCAGTCTTGACATCTGATCTCATTTTAGGGAGGGTGTTAATCCTGCCCACAAAAGGGCTATGATAAAACAAAGTCACCAATGGAAAATGTCTTTTTGATATTGAAGAGCTCTTTGGAGTAGGACATTTTTATAAGATGAGTGTAAAAAAATACAAAAGCAGAGATCTTAGTATGATAATATTTTTTAGATGCATTGATCACAAAAGAAAAACTAAAACCACCCACATAGACACTAGCAGTAAAATCAATAAATGAAAATGGTATAGTGTCACAAGGGAAATATACAGAATAGAAGCAAAGGGATGGTTTCTGTTCCAATATATAAAGAGATTTAAGTGATCATTCTCATCTTAAGAAAAAAAAAAGAAAAATATCAATCTGAAAAACAACATCCCTTCATAGATCCATGAGAGATCTGAGGTCATGTGGCAAAGTAATGCCTACAGAACCAGAGACAGGCGAATATAGGAAAATACCACCGACCTGGAGGAGAAAAGAGGGGAGCCAGCAACCTCTAGGAACACATAAACTTTTTGATGACAAATTTGATGACAAATTTGCTGGGCACACAGGGTGGACTAGTTTGAGAGTTAGAAGCTATAGAGGTGTCTAGTCTTAAGGTACTCCCAAAATTCACAAATTTTCCCTGGAGGAGCCCAAGCATATTCTCATTGTTCTCATTGTGAAGATTGGAAAAAATTGCCTCATGCTCCATGCAGAAAATGGAGGAAACATGTTGATATATACTCAAAGCATTCTGTTGTCTGTAATGTAGGCCATCCATAAAAAAAATCAGGTTGCCAAAATCTGATCTGATTGTGGAAAGAGCGTCAGACCTCTCAGACTCTTCTGGTTTCCCTCTAACAAAAGAGGAATCAGTGCTAAGAACCTGTTTGGAAGTTCATAGTCCAGGGATTCTGTCCCAGAAAACATGACAGGCTTCATCATAACATCAGAACATTTTCCCACCCAAATACCTGAGCACCATGTTTCTAGGGATACCCAAACACAGCAGGAGAGAAAAATACAAGGACACCAGAGGATGTTGATGCCAATGATACCTACAGCTACAGCAAACATTAGAAATAGTCTAACAACTATCCAAGATATCATACAACCTCACCCTAAGGGCCTATTTACCTCAAATCTTACTGTGAAAATTCAAAATATGTGGAAATTAAGTAAACCATTCTTGGACAACCACTGGTCAAAGAGGAAAACAAAAGGGAATTTATAAAATACCTCAAGACAATAAAAAAATTAAAGTACAATTTATGAAAACTTGTGGGATGCAGCATAAGTAGTAAAAAGGAAGTTGATACCAATAAACACCTATGTTAAGAAAGGTATCGGGCTGTCCAGGTGGCTCAGTTGGTTAGAGCGCATGCTCTTAAGGTTGCCAGTTTGACTGCCGCATGGGATGGTGGGCTGCGCCCCCTGGAGCTGAACTTGTGCCCTCCACAACTAAGATTGAAGGACAACTTGACTTGTCCTGGAAAAACAATGTTTCCCTTCACCAGTTCCCCAACACTGTTCCTTCCCCAATTCCCCAATAAAATCTTTTTAAAAAAATAAAGATATCAAACTAACCTAAATATATACCTCAAAGAACTAGAAAAAGAATCTAAGTTAGCAAAAGTTAGGAGATAATAAAAATCAGAGCAAACATAAATAGAATATAGAAAAATAAAAAAATATCAAAACTAAGTGCCAGTTTTCAAAATAATACAATCAACAAACCCATACCTAACTAAACACAAAAAGAAGAGAGATGACTAAAGTACATAGTTTCAGAAATGATAGAAGACATGATATCACATCCCACGTGACAAGGGCTGGGGAGCTCAAGGAGGGGCAGCGAAGGGTTAAGAAATACAAGAGTCAAATGTAGAGCTTCTGTGGGCCAGGGGTCTCCAGTCTCTGTGGACCAAGCCCTGATTCTGGTGGGCACAAAGCTTTTATTCTCAACTGCCACAAAGAAGTAAATTTGAATATCAACCCAGTTTGTGGATTCAATTTGTCTGGCAACTGCTTCACCAAAACTCATTGTGATCAAACACAAGTTTGTGCTTTCACACATACGTATGATCCCTATGGATGGACTCAGCATTCTGAGGCCATCAGATAAGGAAGTTTCACCGAGTCCCTGGGGTCTTATTAGCATTCCAAGACACTTCCTTACGACGTCAAAGGATCAGTGCGTTCGGCAGCTGCAAGGTGACAACATATTACAACAAATGTCTTAAAATTAAAAAGGATCATAAGTGACTATTATGAACATCAACATGCGAACAAATTGGATAACCTAGAAGTGGATAAATTCCTAGAAAGATACAACCTACCAGGAAAAGTATTAAAAAACAGAAAACCTAAACAAACCAATAACAAATGCAAATAAATAATACTAATTTTTCTTAAACTCTTCCAAAAACTAGAAGTAGAAAGAATGCTTCCAAACTCATTTTATGAGGCCAGCATCTGATTCCAAAGCCAGACAAATACATCACAAGAAAAGAAAACTACAAGCCAATATGTCTGTTCCAACTTGGTCGACAATAGTGCCCAGATATTTAGTCACACATTCTACTGGTTATTTCCGTAAAGGGCTTTTTCAGTGGGATTACCATTTCAATAGGTAGTTTGAGTAAATTAGATTACCTTCCATAAAATGGGTACTCCTCATCCAATCAATTGTAGTTCTTAATAGAAGAAAGATTGGCCTTCCCTCAACAAGTGGGAATTCTGCCATTAGACTATCCTTTGATTTAAACTAAAATTCTTTTTTGCTTTTCATACTGCCTATCTAGAGTGCAGATTTTTGAGTTACCCAAGTGTCTATAATCACATGAGCCACTTCCTTAAAGAAAAAAAATTAATACATATGTATAAATACACATGCTTACATACACACACAATGATGGTTCTGTTTTTCTGGAGAACCTGACTAACACTTATTTCTAATACTTTATAAATCAAATAAATTATTCATTTTAAATGAGAAGCCATTTCTGTTTATGCAGTCTTCTAAACAGTGATTTTTATGAAATGTTCAATACCTTTTGGGAAAACACAAAAAATAAATTTTCTCAATTTTATTCACATATAAAATGACAAGTGATATTAGAACTTCTACTTCCATCCTCTCCCAAACTGGTATTTGCTGGAAAGGCTTTCATATTAAATGTACTAGGGTTTCATAATAGTGTGAGGAGCTCTGCTGATCCACTCCCCAATAAAACTGGTGAAAATGATTTTAATAACAATTAATGCCATTGGAGATGGTCCTAATGGCAAACAACAAATGAAAAACATCTACTCAAGAACATCTATGAAGATTTGTAAGGGGGCCGGCCGAGTGGCGCGTTGGTTAAGAACTGGCTTGGGACGCCAGAGGGCCCCGGTTCGGATCCCACATATGAGGGCCAGTGACACTGCCCTCCACAGCTATGATGCTGAACAACAACTCAACCTGGAGCTGGGCTGCAGTGAGTTGCCAGCAATGGCGTAGGCTGCAGCCCCTGCTTCAGTGGGTTGCCATGGGCTGCCTTGTGTAGCCAGCAGCCAGCGTGAGAGGCCAGCAGCCGCAGTGAGCCCAGAAGCCAACGACTGATCTGCCTCGCCCGGGAAGAGCGCAATGATGGTGCCAACTTGGGCCAGTGAAGCAACGCCCTCCACAACTAGACTGAAGAACAAAAGGACAGCAACTTGTCTGTTCCCCTTCCCCCAATTCCCGAGCGCTGTTCCCATCCCCCAATCCCCCAATTAAAAAAAAATCTTAAAAAAAAAGATTTGTAAGAAACATGAGTCTGCGGTATTTGAATCAAAGCACTTTTTTCTTTTCGACTACTCCCAGCTCACATTGGTGAAGACACCAGTCAAGACTAGGGTGCACTGTTACAATAAACCAAAACCTGTACGAGTGAATATTCTGACAGAAATGTCTAGTATAGAAAGGCTATACTTATAAGGTGTCAGTAAATCTGATGATCAGAACAAAGTAATGACTCCAAAGACTGGGGGTTGAATCTAATCATTGCATCAAACAGCAAGATCTATCTGTAAGAAATCAAGGTTTAAGTAAGCCATTAACCCTCTGAGGTTTGTAGACTGGGGTTGTAAGAGATACAAGGTCCACTGAGTGCCTTTTTCATTGAATACCCAGTGCTGTGTATTCCCATAACTGAACGGACAATATTAATGCTTCGTAGCACATTTTGACGAGTCCTTGCATTTTGGCTTCAGCAGCGTTATGTATAATGAGTAATTTGTAAGTATCTACCATGGTCAGAGTATAGGATGTAGCCAGCAGATGGGGTGAAGGGTCCTTTCAAGTCTGTTTACCATCAGCTGTAGGAACCTCTTCCTTGGACAAGTAGTCCATTGACTATATTACAAGTGATGTGTATTTTTCGCATTAAGCTCATTGCTCAGTCACTACACCAGGGGTGCCAAAAAAATGTATACAAGTGGACACTTTGGTCAATGTTGCTCAAGCATAAGTTGCCCATAATCAGAAGTGTCTGGATGCTGATGGTAACCACTTTGAGCACCTCTTGTAATTGCAGAAGTCAAACATGACTTGTATTCATTTTTTGTTATTGGTAAAAATTAAGTATTACATTTTTTATAGTTTTTCCCTTAAAATGTGTATACATATTTTTTGGCTGCGTGTGCATGTGTGTGTGTGTGTGTGTGTGTGTGTGTGTGTGTGTGTGTGTGTATAGTGTACTTGTAGTTTTCACAAATATACAGTACTGGCATCAAAAGATGGAAACCTGCCATCAGTGAAAAGAACACTCTTGTGGTGCCCATTTTAATGAATCCCCTCCATTAAGTAAGCTAACACTCTAAAAAATATTTTAAAATTTCCTTTGCTCATTCCTAAACCTGTAGCTGTCACTGCTGTTTGCTCCTTTTCCATATATGCTAAACATCTAAGCAAATGGAAATGAAACCTGAGAACTGCAAAATGGGCTGTGGGGCTGTGTGAATCATTGCAACTAGATTTCCAGTCATTCCTGTGATAAAAAGACATTCAAAATTTCCCATCATTCCTGTTATACCCAATTAGGATATTACTCAAAATGACACCCTCTCTATAGCTCACCTCAGTTATTCCTTGGATGTCTGCTCTAAACATCCATAGCTCTTTGTGGTGTTTCCACTGGGAAATCACAGTGGACTTGCATAGATGTCACCCTACTCATAGAATAAACTCAGGATGTGCTAGAAGGGTGCAGGTGCAGGTGAACGTAACTGTTTCCCTAAATTGTAGATCTTAATAGAAGTAGTTCTTAAATGAAAGAAACTCCATGGCTTAATGGGGTATATTTTGCACACTCAGTCTGTACAACAACAGGATGAAAATGCCAAATACTATAAAATTTTAAATTCTTAAGATAAATAAAAGTCTTCTCAAATAACATTAAACCCCAAAAGACACCACAAATATCTGTGGCCTAAGTCAGAAGAAAGTCACAAGTCCCAGATAATAATAATGACATCCTCACCAAATGAGGCTCCTACCCTCATAGAAAGGAAATATACACACTCCAGCTTCATTATGTCACTTTTCACTTTCCTTTAAAGCTCTTCTTTACATCTTATAAACCAAAGCTTTACCACTTGTTAACCATTTCTGTTTTCCAACAAAAGTATAAGCACCAGGACGGCAAGAAATGTTTGTCTCATGTCACTACATCCAAATCCAACAGTACCTTATTTGTGCTAAATTCTAGGGTACTTTGACTCTAAAATGCATGGAAGTGAGGGAGGTTGAAACATCAGCATCAAGAATATAATCTGTAACAAAGAAAGCCTTGATTTACATAGTGGTTCTGTCTTCTTTACTAGGTTTGTGTTCTCTCACAAATTTACCTAAACTCAATAGGCTTCACTTGAGTCATAAAGGAGATATTAAAAAATTAAGTAGTATACTAAGTAATTCATATATTTTTTTATGGAGGCACTGTTATGATAAACAGTGTCTGATACACTGTAGGAAATACATCAGTGTTAAGAGAATCAGTAGAAAAAGCAAACACTGTTGCAGAGCAACGGGAGCTGGTCTTGCTGTCATTGTAAGGCAAGTCCTAGCCTGCAGAAGAGACAAATGCCACACACCTCCTTCATCAAAGGTACACACTGACTGTGATGGACCAAGACAAAGGTTATTTTGTAACCATATCAAAAAATTGGTAAAGGATAAAACTCAAATCATAAAAGGACTAATATTCCATTCTTATTAAAATAACTGACTGTTAACTTCTTATAAATTAAGGTTAGCTCCACTATATTGTTTTTACCTTCTAGAACACAACAATTATGATTACCAATGATAGAAGGAAGTTTATCTCCTCACAGCACTCAATACAGAAAATGATTTGCTTTCTTGAATAGCAATCAAATCATCTTATACAAGCCTAAATCCTTTAAGTACTTTTGAGCACCTGTTAGTGTTATACTCACAGTCCTTTATGGTTTGTGATCATTCTTATTAGAATTCATTACACCCCTCTCTTTGACCACAACTCCAGTCCTGCAGGTCACTGGCAAGAGGGCACTGAAAAAACCATTATTTAAGTTTTGGTATTAAGAATAACTGAGAGGGGCGGCTGGGTGGTCAGTTGGTTAGAGTGCGTGTTCTTAACAACAAGGTTGCCGGTTCGATTTCCACATGGAATGGTGAGCTGCACCCCCCGCAACTAGATTGAAGACAACTACTTGACTTGGAGCTGATGGGTCCTGGAAAAACACACTGTTCCCCAATAAAATTTTTAAAAAGAATAACTGAGAAATTAGTTTCATGATAAAAACTGTAACTAAAAAATAAAATTTGCCTGAGGGAAAAAATACCAGAACTTGTATGCACATGATAAAACTGACTCATAATGTATAACATGAGTATTTAAATGAAAAAAGCATCAAAGTATATCTGAAAATTCATAATTACAATGGGTTTTAATATAACCTCTGAGGAAATGAAAACAATATTTATTAGCATCTGATGGCTTAGAAAGCAGTTGAAAAATATATCAATAAAACAACTACAGAGGCATTCATTTCACAGAGAAACACAAATACTTTTAAAGACACACAATCAAACATACTTGAAAGCATACCGAGGGCTTACATTCACCTACAAGTAACAGGAAACACTCACAGGCTTCCTCACAGGAGGAAGGGGCCTATTTTCACATGGAAGGACTGGGTCATGGCAGCCACTTGCACATGCAGCAGAGAAACAAATGCCCATGTCTTTTTCAACAGCACCACTGTAGATGTCATGGCGAATCAGGAAAGCATACTCACTAACAGTTCACAGCTTAAGGGTGTTTCCTATACAAATTAGACCTTACACTGATACAATCTAGAGAAGAGGGGAAGCAGACATAAGCATGAAAGTCTGAAACAGTTTTCTGGTGAACACAGAGGGCTGAAAGCAAAGTCCAAACTCTGATGGATCTTTGATGTGAAATTGTGAAGACATCAGTGGAAACCTGCACCTCAGAAAATGGAAATCAGACCGTTAGTGGTAGTTTTCAGGATACTCAATTGGAAATGCAAAGAATGGGGATAATGGGCTGGGATATGGTGTTCTCAAAGCTCATATGTATCTGTCTTTCTCCCTGTATGGTGTCTCCAGAATCTAATGCCTTCTTCCCTTCTGCCTTCCAAATCACATGCAAATGAGGCTACTGGTGAATTCTAACATGGCGCCATAAATGGGGTAGATTCTGGAAAATCTAGCTCCTAACATTACCTTCACCAGCATATTGCAATACAGTGGTGATGTCTCCAGCTCTACATTTTGTTGACCTGTAGCCTTAATTCAAAGTCTATTTACCATAAACCAGTCAGAAGGAAGTAGAAAGAGCAAAGTCTCCAATATGAGAATAATTTACATGAAAGTATACTAATAAACTTGCCATTTATAAACATTTATTCTAAATGTTTAATAGTATGGAAAATAGAAAAAGACTCCTATACCCACCACCCTAAAAGAGGAGATTCCTCTAAGAAAAGTACAATATATACACTAGATTAGGGATGCTCAGGAACTGCCATACAAGGACAGTAGAAAATTCCAACAAATACAAACTCATTTTTCAATGGTCCCTTAACAGAACAAATAAAACATTATTTTAAAAATCAAACCTAATTGCATTTAGAAGTGTACTTCAATTCACCCATGGATCCAAGAAGCTTTAAAATAGAAAGAGAAAACATTAACTGGTTTAAAGAAAAAGCACTACCTATTAATTATATGCACTATTGTCTTTTTTTTTTCTTCAGCTAAGACAGCAGATAATTTATTATAGGCATTACATTCAGCCACAACTGAGAACAGAACTTGTCCAGAATGTCACAGGTCTAGAGCAAAGGACTGTTTTTGTACGAGCAAGGTGGGTCTCTCAAAAGGCGGTCACGGGAAACATGGCAATGTACGTTCTAGATCCATTGAGAAGTTCTAGACAGCAGGCATACAGTCCCACAATTTGTTCCAGTGTCCCTGGCCCCTGGCTTTCCTCATTTCTGCTACTGTGGCTTCCACAGGTGCACAAGCTAGCGGTTTACTTGGACCTCCACCTCATCTTCTTTTGCTCTTCAGCCTGTGCATTGGCTTCTTCCTCCACTTGGCTCTCACGGCACGGAGGTTTCTAAGAAGATGACGCTAAAGCCGACAGCATATGCACTACTGTTGAAAGATGAGTCTCAGAATTTTCTCACCTCAGTATTCACTTGTAAAAGTAATTAGAAATCCACAGCCCACCATTGTATTTAAGAGACTTGGTAAACACAACAGTCATGCACCACATGACATTTTGGTCAATGACACACCGCATATATGACAGTGGTCTCCTAACATTAAAGTGTAGCTGGAAAATTGCTATCGCTTAGTGACATCATAGCTGTTGTAATGTCATAGCACAACATATTACGATTGCCTACAGGATTCAGTACAGTAACACTGTACAGGTTTGTAGTCTAGGAGCAGTAGGCTACAGCATATTGCCTAGGTGTGTAGTGGGCTATACCATCTAGGTTTGTGTAAGTACACTCTACAATGTTTGAATAATGATAAAATTACCCACTGACACATTTCTCAGAACATATCCATATTCCTAAGTGATGTATCACTGTATATTTTCAACTTTTATAACAACTCTTTCATGTTGAAAAATCTCTAGAATAGTACACGTGGATTATTTTCCATGAAGCTTTCTCATGTTACATTTATATTTATTTTTGGTGGGAGTTTCACATATAAGGATGTGGACCAACTGAAGTCTTTTCAAATTCAAGAGGATTTTTTTCAAGTGAGGCCATTATGCCTTCGGAAGAAACTGCGGTGACAGAAGTCCTTCCCACATTCTTCACATTTATATAGTTTGTCTCTTACATGTATTACATCTTGCATGTGAACATTTGAGTGAGAAATTAAGGCTTAACCACATTCCTAGGGTTTCTCTCTGGTGAGTTCTTATGTCTTCAAAGAGAACTGGAATCACTGAATACTTTACCACATTCCCTACATTCACAGGACTTCTCTCCACTGTGAGTCCTTTCATGTGCTTAGAAACCTACCTGAGAACTGAAAGCTTTACCACATTCCTTAGATTCATAGGGTTTCACTCCTGTGTGAGTCCTTTCATGCCTTTGTAAGGATCTCTGTGCTGTGTAGGCTTTACCACATTGTTTACACACATAGGGCTTCTCTCCAGTGTGAGTCCTTTTATGTATTCGGAAACCTAGATGAGAAATGAAAGCTTTACCACATTCCTTACATTCATAGGACTTCTCACCAGTGTGAGTCCTTTCATGTGCTTGGAAACCTACCTGAGAACGGAAAGGTTTACCACATTCCTCACATTTATAAGGTTTCACTCCTGTGTGAGTCCTTTCGTGTCTTTGTAAGGAACTGTGTGCTATGTAGGCTCTACCACATTGTTTACATTCATAGGGCTTCTCTCCAGTGTGAGTCCTTTCATGTATTTGGAAATTTCTATGAGAACTTAAAGCTCTACCACATTCCTTACATTCATAGGGTTTCTCCCCTGTGTGAGTCATTTCATGTCTTTGTAAGGAACTGTGTGCTGTGTAGGCTTTACCACATTGTTTACACTCATAGGGCTTCTCTCCAGTGTGAGTCCTTTCATGTACTTTAAGAGAACTGGGAGAACTGAATGCTTTATCACATTGCTTACACTGATAAGGTCTATTTCCAGTATGTACTTCCATGTGTTTCTGAACATTTGATGGATAACTGAAGGTTTTCCCACATTGTTTACATTCATAGGGTTTCTCTCCAGTGTGAGTCCTTTCATGTCTTCGAAATGAACTGCGAGAAATGAATGCTTTCTCACACTCCCAACATTTGTAAGGCCTATCTCCAGTGTGAGTGATCATGTGTACTCGAAGGCTTGAGTTAACAATAAAGGTTTTCCCACATTCCTTACATTTATAGGGTTTCTCTCCAGTGTGAGATCTTTCATGCATTTGAAAAGAATAGAGATACTTGAAGGCTTTACCACATTGTTTACATTCATAGGGTTTTTCTCCAGTGTGAGTACTTTCATGTCTTTGGAAACCTGGAAGAGAAATGACAGCCTTACCACATTGCTTATATTCACAGTGTTTCTCTAGTGTGTGAGTTCTTTCATGTGTTTGATAGCGATAAGCTTTTCCAGATTGCTTACATTGATACCATTTCTCTCCAGTGTGGTCTCTTTCATGTGTTCGAAGTGAACTGAAGCTACTGAAGGATTTCCCACATTCCTCACAGTTAAAGGTTTTCTCTCCATTGTGATTTCTCTCATGTTTGTCAAAACACTGGAGATAACGGAAGCCTCTCCCACATACCTTACATTTATATGGCTTCTCCCCACATTTTTGATATTTATAACGCTTGTGTCCAGTGTGATATCTGAAGTGCCTATGAAAGGATGACTGACTCATGAAGACGATTCCACTTGCATTGTGCTCATGTGCTTTTACTCCAGTGGTTTTTCTGTTCAGATTCATATTTGGAATAAGGCTGAAGTGTTCTCCACAGTCACTACCCTCTTTATTTTCACAGAGTCTCTCTACCCTATGACTTCTGTAAAAAATGAAAAGCACATTATTAATGATGTCTTTATTAATCATGTTATATTTATTATATTTATGATTTATAGGAAGGTTTTATACCTTGTCTAAATTATTTGAAATCAAACATCTTGCATTCTATGCAAGAGGACTTTACTCTTACTTCTGTTTAAACAGTGATATTCATATATAGGGTTTATTAATACTGTTTCTGAGTGATCTGCTTTGCAAACACTGAACAACTATGACACATTTAAGAACATTTTTTGGGGAAATAACTAAATTTAAGCAGGAGTTATCTTTTTTGTTTGCTTTTTTAATAATTTAATAACATACCAAGATTCTCACATGAGAAACTGCTTTCTATTGTGAGTGTGACTCACCTCATTTTTCTCCATTGGTTTTTGTACTGATCGTCAATGTCATGATCTTCCCATTTTTTCCCTAAAATGCAGACTCAGAAAAATTATTCCAAAGCATTAAAATTATTAAAAAATTATTAGTTTCTAGATTCATAATGAGCTGTGACAATGTCTAGTTTATTTACCAGCATCCTCCCTTTCCACATTCCACATCTTAGAACAACACTGATAGGCAAAAACACTTGTTTTCTTGCCAGATGGGAGGGGGGTTGAGGGTTGGATGAAAAAGGTGAAGGGATTAAGAAGTACAAATTGGCAGTTACAAAATAGTCATATAAAATAATAGTCATACAAAATAGTCATGTAAAATAAATCATAGGGAAAATAGTAAAAAATATTGTAATAACTATGTATGGTGGAAGGTGGGTACTGGACTTACTGGGGGTTTCATTTCATAAGTTATATAAATGTCTAATCACTAGGTTGTACACCTTAAACTAATATAATATTGAATGTCAACTTTAACTGAAAATTTTTAAACAAAATGTTTTTAAAGAAAAATTTGTTGTCTAATTGATAAAGTGAAGGTGACTTGTCATCCTTACCTAAAGAGGCCAGGTTCCTGAAGGTTTCCCGCATCACATCTCTGTAGAGTTTCTTCTGTGAAGGATCCAGTAAGGCCCATTCCTCAAGGGTGAAGGTCACAGCCACATCCTCAAATGTCAATGAGTCCTAAAACATTCAACATATGTGTACAGTAGGATGCGTAAGACTGACAGCACTGGACATCTATACTCCATTTATAGGAATGTTACATATGACTGTCATCTCCAAACATTTATTCTATGACTTGATCATTAGAAATTTACTCCTCGTCCACATTTAACTTCCTCATAAATTTAACAGCATGATGAACACATGGAAATTATTTACACACTTTTACTGTGATCACATTACATCTTATTTCTCTCTAATAACAGCGTCCTGAGCATGTTGAAAAATGTCAAAGATTCTGTAGAAATTGAATATTATTAAAAGACTGTTGATTCTGTAAAAAATTCATCTCCTTCATTATTACCCACCATTCATGTCAATTTGCATGATATTTCAATAAACAAAAAACATAGTGAAGAACGGAAAGCTTATTCTTCTAGTCCTATCACCAAACATGAATTCAGAAGGCTTGTAGAAATCAAATTTTTAACAAAGCTGAGCCGGCCACATTGCCTTTAAGTATTCCAGCCCATTAGAAGTAATCAAATACAGCTGGCTGAATGGAACTATTTTTATGGAGAAGCATTGATTTTAACTTGTGTAATGTTTATCACAGAATCAGTTTTTCCTTTCTCTGTCCAATTTGATGGGGCTAGGAAGTTATTTGGAACTTGGATCTCACACACAAGAAAGCAAGCATGACAACTTAAACTAAAAAATCTCTGTACTCATGTGCTCAGGGCTGCTTTCAGTCAAATATTAGAGCTCATATTAAGAGAATATGCCAGAAGAGCTCTTTCTGGTCAAACCTTAACAGCCTACTCTGGGCCACACTGCCCTTGAGGAATAGGTGAAGAGCTGTAGCTTGCAAGGGAGTTCACTGAAGTCCACAGGGGTTGATGGTGAGTTTGCCCCTGAGTATAAAATATATAAAGGATTCAACAGTGCTTCCCTCCAAAAAAACCCCATAAAATTTGCATTCACCAATTTCAGGAGGAAATATTTCCTGACCAGCCAATCTAGAGGCTGCCCTTCTAACTTCTGGTGTGACACATAAAGAACTTAGAAGCTGTCATTCTTGATCTCATAAGAGGAAAACAAACAAACAAACCCTTGAAATGAACAACTCTTCTTAGATCCATGAGAGCCTTGAGGTCACAGGGCCAACTGGTATCTCCAAAATTAGTAAAGAGGAAAAACAGCATTTTGAAATATGCTCCAAATATTCTGTTAACAAGGCATGTACTCAAAAAGACAAAAAGACAAATCACAATATTCATGAATCCTAGGACAAACTTCTTTAACAAAAGGTTTAAAATACACATAATGGGACTACCTAAAGAAAAGAAAGACAGAAAGAAACAGACGTAAGTGAAGTAAAATACACTGAAATTTCCTAAAACCAATGAGATGGCACACTGTAGATTCAGGAAGCTCAGAAAACACTAAACATGAAAACAGCAAAAATGTACACCCAAGTATCTCATATTCAAACTAGAAAAAAATGCAAAGGCAAAGAGAATATATTGAAAGAAGCCAGAGGGGAAAACATACTTTAGTTATAGAGAAACAAAGATTAGAATTAAATTGGACTTCTTTTCAGAAACCATGCAAGCAAGAGAAGAGTGGGGTGAAATATTTAAAGTTCTGGGGGAAAAAAACCACACTGTTCTACAATTCTGTGTCAAGCAAAATTATCATTCAAAAATAAAGTAGAAATAAGGACTTCCAGAGACAAAGCACTGAGGAAATCTGTCATTAGTAAGCCTACGTTGAATGAAATGTTCAAAAATTCATCAGAGTGAATGTAAATGATAAAGTTGGAGGTTTACAAAAGGTATAAATGAAGGTAAACTACCTTCTATAATCTTATAATAAAAAACTAATGATGCTTTAAAATAATATTAGTAACAATGTATTTGGTAAAATAAACTTATGGATAAGTGAAATAAATGATAGCAGTGTGACAAGGGACAGGGAGGGGGAAATTGGGACAAGTGTGGTATGAGGTACTTGACGAACCTTTGAAGTGGTACAGTGTTACCTGACAGTGGATGTGGTTTAGTTGTAAACGTATACTTTGTAATAGATAAGTATGATATGGGGGGGGGGAAGTGGGGCAGCGGATTGGGGGAGGAGAGCTGTCACCTCGAGGGGTAAAAAGTATAACTATTGCACTGTGTTGTACAGCTGAAACTAATTCTAAAAAATGTGTATTTCACAATAAAAAAGAATA
>NW_017731648.1:1784172-1792383 GCF_001890085.2 Hipposideros armiger | reverse complement strand
ATGAAGGAAAATATACCATGTCAACATTAATCAAAAGAAAGCTGGCATTGATATATGAATTTCAGACAATGCACATTTCAAATCTAGGAAAACTCAGAGATAAATAGGGGTATCACAGAATGATAAAGGGGTCCATTCTCCAAGAAGGCCTAGCAATCCTTTAGATGTATGTGCATAGCAACACAGGGGAAAAATACATAAAGCAAGAGCTAATAGAATGCAAGGAGAAACAGATGAATACACTGTAATGGTTGGAGAGCTTAACTCCCTTTATCATAAATTATAAATTCCCGTAGCAAGGAGAGAGCAGAACAGAGCAGCACTATGAAACAACTGGACTTAATTGTAATCTGTGGAATACGTCATGCAACAACAGAGTTCACATTCTTCCCAAGTTCACATGGAACATTCACCAAGACAGAATAGATTCTGGGACATAAAAATTTGAAAGAACAGAAATCTTATAAAACATGCTCTCATATCACACAGACATTAATCTAGAAATCAGTAACAGGAAGATAGTTGGAAAACCCCCAAATAAATGAAAATTCAACAACATACTTCTAAATAATAAATGGACTCATAAAAGAAATAAAGAGAAACTAGAAATGATTTTAAATTATATGAAACGTAAATACTACATGTCATATGTTGTTGAATACAGGAAAAGTAGTGCATAGAGGGAACTCTATGCCATTGAACAAATACATTGAAAAAAATCAAAGATACATAATTAATAATGTAAACATCTAATTTAGGAAACTATAAAAGCACCAAATTAAACTCAAAGTACACGGAATAAAAGAAATAATAAATATTAATGTTAGAAAATAAATTAGTGTAATTGTGGAAAATAATGGAGAAAAATTTTAAAGCTGCTTGTTGACAAAATTAAGAAAATAAACATCAAGATAAAAACATCAAGAGTCAACATAACTAAGAAAAGAGGAAAGACAGAAATTACTGATATCAGAAATGAAAAGAGGGAGTAATAAAAATAAAAAAGGGTTTGATAAAATCCAACATCTACTTATGATAATAAACTAGTAATAGAAACTTCCACTTCTTGAGCTAGAACATCTTCACAAAACTTGTAACTAAATTCCTCACATTTGTTCCTCACATGAGTGTCTATGTGAAATATCAGAAAGAACCCACAAGAGATAATTCCTCAATTAATGAGAGTAAAGCAAGACTGAAGGATAGAGAAGTAAAATGCTTTCCCATAGACCCTCACAATATACACAACTATCTTTGACAAAGGAGGAAAGGTAATTCAATGGAAAAAGAAAATCTTTTAAACAAATAGTGCTGCAAATAGCAAATACACGCAAACACACACACACACACACACACACACACCCCAGATGTAGACACAGTCTATACAAATTAATTTTCACAAAAATTAATTCAAAATACATTATAGATCTAAATGGAAAATGCAAAACCACTAAACTCCCTAGAAAATAACATGAGGAGAAAATCTAGGGGATTTTGGGTTTGGTGATAAATTTTTAGATACATTAAAATCAAGGTCCAATAAATGGGGAAAAAAATTTACTCATTAATATGAAAAACTCTTCTAAGAAAACCAGTGTTCAGAGAATAAAAACACAAGTCACAGAGTGAGAAATAGTCTTTGCCAAACAGTTATCTGATAAAGGACTGGTATTCAAAATATCCAAACAACTCTTAATATTCAACAGTAGGAAGACAACCCAATTAAAAGTGGGCCAAAGATCTGAACAGACAGCTCACCAAAGAAAAATACAGTTGGGAAATAGGCAATATGAAAACATGCTCAACATCACTGGGAGATTGCAAATAAAAGAACAATGCAGTATCATTATGCACTGATTAAATGGCTAAAATTAAAAATTCTCAGAACACCGACTACCAGTGCAGATATGAAGCTGCAGGTGATCCTCATTCGTTGCTGGTGGGAATGGAATCGGGCAGCCCACATCGGAGACCAGAACTTCATTTCAACACAAAATGTACTCTTACTACATATAGTAGGATCCGGCAATCACACTCCTTGGTATAGACCAGGGGTCGGCAAACTGCAGCTGGCAAGCCACATGCGGCTCTTTGGGTGCGTTCCGTCTCAAAAGTTTGCTGACCCCTGGACTATAGACCTAAATGAACTGAAACCGTATGTTCACACAAAAACCTGTACATGAATGTTTACAGGTGCTTTATTCATAAGTATCAAGAGTTAAGAGTTAAGCAAGATGTCCTTCAAGAGGCAGAAAGACAATCAGTGGTACATCCAAAGGACGAAATATTTTTCAGTAATAAAAAGAAATGCGGTAAGTAAAAGCTACCAGTCTGACAAGGCAATACAGTGTACGATTACAAGTACATGCCATACTGGAAAACACAAAACTATCAACCAGCAAAAAGATCTTTGGGTTTGAAGGATTTAGGGGTTGGAGGAGTGAATGAATAGGTAGAGCACAGAAACTTTTGGGAAGTAAAACTGCAGTATGACTTATAAAAATAATGGCTACACATTATACATTTGCCCAAACCCACAGATCCTATAACACAAAGTCAACGCTAATGTAAACTGTGCACTTCAATGCAGCAATAGTGGCTTAGCAATTGTAACAAATCTACCACAGTCATACAAGATGTAAAAAATAGTGCAAACTATGTGGGCGCACAGGGGTTATGTGGGAACTCTGTACTCTCTGAATCCAGTTTTTTCTGTAAACCTAAAACAGCTTTTAAAAAACTGAAGTCTATCAAAAACTAAAACAAGATGAAGACAGACTCATTACAATTCACCCCGATGACTGAATTAGATGAACCAGGCCCATTCTGACCTCCCTTCAATAAGCCAGCCTGGTGCTCTAGGAGCCTGAGACCAGGAAGGAGGTGAAACTTCCATGGAATGCCTTGTTGGAGAGCGTGGCATTCTATATTCTGAGAAGCACCATGGTCACTATCAGTGTCTGGAACTCCAACGTGGATGAGGAGTATCCTGGTGAGTCCTGATATGTAGACTTAGTAATGGACAGACAAGTGTTATCTAATTTATATTCTGAGGATCTGAGTCAAGAGATTCCCCAAGTTCTTTTACCACACAGCAGCAAATCTTAGACAACAGTCCAGGAGCCTGTGAACATATGCAGGTGGGGACAACTGTGGGCCAGAAGCAAGATGACTGCCTGATGTTGGGTGAGCCGTGTGGCCCTTGGGTTTGGTCCTTCATCAGAAACATCCCAATTAAGGGATGAAGAGCAGCAACTCTCCATTGGGCTCCATCATGTACGAATGTGCACTGTCCTCCTGAAAGCCTGCACTCCCCAGGGCTGTGCAGTCAGTGAATCCCAGGAAACAGCCCAGGGAACCAAGGAGTCTGGCAGAGGGGTGGCCTCCTCCAGCACCACAGCTTCTTTCAAGGGACAGGAGTAAGGAAGGTCATTGCTTCTGCAGGTGACATAAGCCGGAAGTAAAGGTTTGGCTCCATCATATCACAAGTAGGTGTCAGCAGCCAAGTTGAGCCGGTGGGGGCTGTTTCTAGGGCCAAAGGCATAACAGGAACCTCAGTGGAGGGCACATGCTCAGTGCTTATGGAGCCTCTATCTTCAAGAGGGCCCAGTACATGGCGGTAACTGCAGCTCTGATGGCATTCAGTGTGGGGCCCAGGACAGTCTCTTAATCAGAAGCCTATGGACAACTCAAGGTCCTCTTCCAGAGAGGCTCAAATCACTGCCAGCAGGGTTAGAGGCCTCCTTCATGACAACCGGTTGCTGTACAGAGTCTAAGTATCCTGGGCTTAAGTAGGGTTTGAACTAATTCCTTTCCTGTGCCAAACTGAAGCTATGGTGCTGTCCACTGTAACCCAGATGGTCAGGATCTTTGTTGCAACAGGTGCAGGGGCAGCAGCAGCAGCGTTACTTAGGGGTCCTGCTGGGCCCTCTGGAATTTCCCTACCTACCATCTGTACCCTGTCTCTACTCTTTCTGTCTGAAATAACTGCTCCTGAAGGAATGTCCATGTGATGGGCTCACCTCATTCACAGGGTATAATAATCCTCATAGCCCCCTGAGACGTCTCACTAAAGTCTGGTGAACCCAGCCTCTGTCACACCTTCATTCTAAACACACAGTAGGGTTCCACCTAAGACATCGACCCAAAAAGCACTGTACAGAGGGCCCCATTATCATACTCTTGCTCCCAAGGATAAGGAACAACTAAAACTGCCTTCTAGGGGTCCTCTGTATATAGACCCCAGGCTCGGTGGGTCCCCAGTACAGCACAGGGCAGCACAGCTCACAGGAGGGCTCCCCAGCAAGCAGCAGCTCACAGTGCAGGAGCCTCCAGGCTTTCTCATCAGCCTGACAGGTAAGAAGCAGGAGGGGGAGAAGGAGGGGTGGGGCTTGAGGTTTCAGTAAATAAATATCAAAAGTGTGGGCCCACACACACACACACACACACACACCACTCATGACAAGAACAAACATGGGTAATAAAAATAGGCATTCGCACAGGCTTGTTTTTATATCAAGACACACTAACAGGATGACCAAGGAATAATCAAAAGTGATTATTTGAGGGTGGATGGAGTAAGCGCACAGGAGTAGAGCAGGATATGCAGGCAGGGAGTCTTCTGAAGTTGGTTTCCTATCTTAAAAATGTTTAAAACTTACCACTGCATTATTTATTAATAATAAGGAGAAACTTTTATATATGCCATATTTTCTTAATTATTTTTAATTAACTTTTGATTTATTAGTTTAATTTTAACTTTTCTACATAGGAAACTATTTGAAGATTTAATCCTTTAAATACTACCAAATATAAAATTGCAAAGCACAATAAATGAAAACTAACAAATCCCTTCCTAACAAAAAGGAAAAAGGGCATTATAGTTTGTCCTTATAGTAAACACTGGAGATATTTTCAGGAATGAGTAGCACATTATAATATATTAGGGGTTTGCAATTAAGCCTTTAAATGTACCAGGAATTTGAAAGTTTTACATAAGGCTTGAAGTGTTTTCCTCAAATCAATTAGAAGATACATTCAAATATTTTTCCCTCACATCCTTTAAAATAGGAATTTGTATTAGGAATGGTATAGCCTTTTAAATGTCAAAGTTCTCTAGAGACCTGGACATAAAAACACTGACCTAAAAATGGAGAAAAAGCACGCGGAGAAATTAAATACACCCATCTCACATCTTGAGGTTCAACTGCCTAAATGAAATAAAAATTGTGTGTGGATGCCACAATTTTCTTTCCTTACATATCAACTTACATTTTAAAAGCACAAGTGCTAACGGAAACTACAATCGAAGGACTGTGATCTTTCATTGAGAAAGGAATGCAAGGAAAGAAACACCAATATTGCAAGCAAAATATGCAGCTTCTTCCCTACAGTTCAGAAGGAAAACTCCATTCAGAACGCTGAACACATGTCCACATTTGAGGTCTAGACACCCCTGGTTGAGACAGAACCCCTGGAGTGGGTCAGTCCCTGGGGAAGGAGGGAGGGACACCTGAGCAGCCTCAGGAATTAATTCTGGGAGCTCCCACACCCTACCCTCTCCCCTCCTGTAAGCAGGGAAGTGCTCCCTCCCCCAGGCTTCCATTCTCACCGTGAGGAAACTCAGCCTGATTCAGTTTAAGGTTCTGGCCCACATGAACACCCCAATTCACAAACCCTTTGTCCTGAGAAGGTACACCCCATCTTCAGACTTCTTCACTGTGCACAGATTACACTGTCTGCACCTATATCATGGATGGCTCAAATATAACATTTAAAATGTCTATGCTGTGTTATATGCACGCTGGAGAACAAATACTTGATGATGCTGTAGCTCAGAGAGGGGAAGATGGCTTTGGGAATGCGGGGAGATATGACAAATTTAGGAATTTGTTGCCAGTCCTAAAAAGAGTTAAGCTGTGGGAACAGGGTCGTGGATCTGAGACCTTGCTTTGAAATAGCTGGAAAACTCAGGGGAAAAATGGGTCCCTAAGGAGAAAGGAGAGACTGGGCACCCCGCAGACAACAGCTCTTCCCACACAAGAGCCCTGGAGCCCCAGTCACAATTGTACCTGGTGACCCTCAAAGGGTGACCGCACAATGTGAGGAGACGCCGGGCTGCAGGAGCAGAGCTGCCCAGAAAGGGTCCGGGCCTGGACCGAAGTGGCCGCACGCAGTGACAGGACAGGACGCCAGGGGTCCCGACTGCCGTCCTGGCCCCCGCGCTGCGAGCGGGAGGGGCCTGAGACCCCAGCCGGAGCCCCCAGTGAACTCGGGTTCACAGACTCCGGAATTGAACCGGCGGAGGCCAGTCCCACCACTGCCAGTTCCAACCAGCCCCTCGTCGTTCCCGTCCGCACCCGCCCCTCACACTCACCATTTCTAGGTTTCCTGGGTCTGAGTCCCGCCTACGACTCCCAGGAGCGGCGCAGATCACAGCGCGACAGAGGCGGAGACCGAGATCCGTAACCCAGGCGATGGAGAGCCCCAGCACTGCTGGAGAACCGATGTGCGGCCCGTTCACTGGGTTGCTCCCCCTGCCCCAGCGGCACCTGATTGGATAGTTACCAAGGCCCCACCCACTCACGCCTGAATGACAGCCTGCGAGTGGGCTCGAGGCCCGCCCGCCGTCCATCCCTCTCCCTTCCCCACCCTAGCCTCGTTACATTTATATTTAAACACAAGTTTTTTCCGGACCTGGAGCTGATACCTTGGCCTTAACTGCAGTTTGTGAACTGGAGGGCACCTCTGTGAACGGGAAGCCCTGATTTGTGTTTCAAGATGGAAATGGTCTGTGGGGGCAATGGAAGGAAATGATGCTGATGCCCGTGACTGAGGACGTCCCCAGGCAAATCCCACATGGGACACACCTTTGCTTCAGAGCCACAGTACGTCCAGAGGTCTGCCCCAGGAGCCTGATTTAAACTCCAGGACAGATACTGGGAGCCCTCTCACTTCACTCCTAGTTACATGCATGAGACAACGGCAACCCTAGAGGGTGTTTTCTCAGTGACAGGGCTGCAAGAAAGGCCTGCTATTATGGTTTCTGGTCCTTGAATTTTTCGTAAGAAAGATCCCACAGTGGTGCCAAGAGTTGAACACATAAAAATCAAGGTTCAGGAGAGTTTATCATTGTTCTAGCATATGAAAGCAATTGTGTTGTTTCCATACATACAGAGGGTGCCAAAACAATGTATACACATTTTAAGACAGGAAAACTGTATTAAAATTGTAATACTCAATATATACCGATAACAAAAGATGAATACAAGTCACATTTGGCTTCTGCAATTACAAGAGGTGCTTAAAGTATCCAGACATCAGCATCCGGACAATTCTGATTACAGCAGACTATAGCTAAAGCAGAGATAACATCTCTTAAAATGTATATACATTTTTTGGCTATATATCTTCAATATATTCAATATATATCGGTGTAATTATGAGTTTTCATAAATGTATAATATTACCATCAAAAGATGGGAAACATGCCACCATGCGAAAAGAACACTTTTGTGGTGCGCATTTGAAAAACTCCTCCAATATATAAAAGACACCACAAATATCTGTGACCTAAATCAATAGGAAGTCCTAAGTCCCAGATATCAATGCCCAAACTCATGACCATGTATTTTATATACACAGTGTTTAGCAACTGCTAAAATGAAGACAAGCCATATGTTAATCTTTATCATTATGGGGAATCTTTCCTGTCAATCACAGGAATGCAGGAAATTCTATATTGCTATGCTCTATGTACTTCCACACCCAAACAGTTCCTAATAATATTTAAAGTGTATTATATGGTGGAAACTCAAGTGACAGATAATGACATCATCACTCACTGAGGCTTCTACCCTCATAGAAAAGATGTATACACAACCCAGCCTATTATCTCACATTTAATTGTTTACTTTCCTTCAAACCATTTCTTTGCATCTTATAAACCAAAGCTTTACTATTTGTTCAATATCTTTTTTCCCCACAAAAATATAAGCACCAGGACTTCAAGAACTTGTTTTATGCCTCTATATTCAAATCCAACGGTGCCTTGATTATTTGTGCCAAACTGGGTATGTTGACTCTAAAGTGTATGGCAATGTGGGATATTGAAATATTAACATCAAGAGTATATAGTCTTGGGCCGGCTGAGTGGCGCGATGGTTAAGAACTGGCTTGGGACGCCAGAGGGCCCCGGTTCGGATCCCACAT
>NW_017731648.1:1764908-1783962 GCF_001890085.2 Hipposideros armiger | reverse complement strand
AAGAACAAAAGGATAGCAACTTGTCTGTTCCCCTTCCCCCAATTCCCCAGTGCTGTTCCCATCCCCCCAATTCCCCAATAAAAAAAATTTAAAAAGAAAAAAAAAAGAGTATATAGTCTCAAGTGCCCAGCAATAGATGATTGGATAAAGATGTGGTACATATATGTAATGGAATATTATTCGGCCATAGAAAAGAATGATATCTTACAATTGGCGACAACATGGATGGACTCAGAGGGTATTATGCTAAGTCAAATAAGCCAGATAGAGAAAGACAAATATCATATGATCTCACTTATATGTAGAATCTAAAAAGACCAAACAAATGAACAAAACAGACTCATAGATACAGAGAACAAACTGATGGCTGCCAGATGGGAGGGGAGTTGGGGGGCTGGGTGAAAAAGTGAAAGGATTAAGAAGTACAAATTGGAAGTTACAAAGTAGTCATGGGGATGTAAAGTACAGCACAGGGAATATAGTCAATAATATTGTACTAACTATGTATAGTGAGTATCAGACTTATCAGAGGGAATCACTTCGTAAATTATATAAATGTCTAACCACTATGCTGTACACCTGAAACTAATATAAAATATCAAATGTCAACTGTAATTTTAAAAAAAGACTACATATAGTCTTTGAGCAAGAAAGACATGATTGGACCAGTGGTCCTATTTTTCTCCCTGGCTAGGTTGTGTTCTCTCAGAATTTACCTACATTTATAGGCCTCAGTTGAGTCATACAAGATATTAAAATATATATATATATATACATAATTTGTATATTTTAACTGAGGTATTTTATGAAAAGAAACAGTGACTAATACACCATAGGAAATACATCAGTGTTTAGATAATAAAGAGGAAAGTCAAAAGCTGTTTCAGAGGACCAGGAACTAGCCTCACTCTCATTGCAAGGTCAACTTATTTCCTGTTGAAGAGAAAAATGTCACATACCTCCTTCATCAGAGGTAACTAGTGACTATGATGGACTAAGACATTTATAAGGGTATGTTGTAACCATATCTCTAAAATTGATAAAAGATAAAGTTTCAAATCACAAAAATGATTAATATTCCCTTCTTCTTACTAAAATGACTGACTGTAAGTTCTTTTAAATTAAGTTTAGCTCCACTACATTGTTTTTGCCTTCTAGAAAACAATGATTACTATTACCAATGATAGAATAAAGTTTACCTCCTCACAGCATCCAATACAGAAAAACATTTTGCTTTCAACAGCAACCAAACCCTGGAACATAAGCCAAAATCCTAGAAGTACTTTACAGCACCATTACTGTTATATTCACAGTGCATATTAGTTTGTGGTCACTCTTATTAGAATTCATTACACACCTCTTTTTTACTACAGATGCAATCCTGTGGGTCACTGGCAAGAGGACACTGATGAAAACCATAATTTGAGTTTTTGGTATTCAGAATGAATGAGGAGTTTCAGACAAAAACTGTAACTATAGAAGAATAACAAATAAAAGTTGCCTAAAAAAAATACCTGAGGGCCGGCTGAGTGGCTCAGTTGGTTAAGAGCTTGCTCAAGAGTGTGAGCTCTGAGCAACAGCAATTCGAGTCCCGGCCCGAGCTGAGCTGCTGCTGAGCTGCCAGGATGGCAGGATAGCTCAGCTAAAAAAAAAAAAAAAAAAAACCCGAACTTTTATGCACATAATATTGATTCATACTGTGTAATGATTAAATGAAGAAAACTGCAACGTTTATCTGAAAATCCATAATTATAATGGAACATTTTCATATATCCTCTCAGTATGTGAAGAACACAATATTAGTTAGCATACAATAGCTTAGAAACAGTTAATAAAATATTTCTATGAAACAACTAGAGAAGTGTTCCTGATAGAAAAAATGCATATACATTTAATTAAAAACAATCAAACATAATTGAAAACATATTGAGGGATTACATTTGGCTACAAGTAATGAGACATGAACACAGTCTTCCTGGCAGGAGAAAGGTGCTTATTGTCACATAAAATGATGGGCCATCAACACCCCAACAAGGGGTCCTCCTGCTGTCAGTCTTTTTAGCGGCTGGGTGAGACACAGGAAGTAGGATCCACAGCATTCATCTATCCACTGCCCATGTCATTCTTTTTGATGGCACTATTGTAGATGTCATGGTGAATCAGGAAAACATATTCACTAGTACCATTAATAGCACAAAGCTCTTTCTTATCCAAATTAGACCTTAAATAGATATAATCTAGAGAAGAAGGGAATCAGAGAATACTTCCAAGCAGGAAAGTCTGAGTTAGTTTCCTGGTGGACACAAGAGGGCTGACAGAAAAAATCCAAACTGATGGGTCTTTGATGTGGAAAACATAAGAGGAAACATATACCGATAATAAAATGCAAATAAAAAAGTTGGTGGTGGGGCCGGCCGAGTGGCGCGTTGGTTAAGAGTTGGCTTGGGACACCAGCTCTGAGCAGCAGGGCCCCAGTTCAGATCCCACATTAGGGCCAGTGACGCTGCACTCTCTACAGCTAAGATGGTGAACAACAGCTCGACCTGGAGCTGGGCTGACATGAGTTGCCAGCAATGGCGTAGGCTGCAGTGGGGCTGGTTGGCAGCTGGCGTGAGCTTTCATGAGCTGCCTGAGCCACCGTGAGCAGCCATCCAATGGCCAGTGAGCAACTGCCTCACCTGGGAAGAGTGCAATCATAATACCAACATGGGCCAGTGAAGCGACGTCCTCCACAACTAGACTGAAGAACAAAAAAACAGCAACTTGTCTGTTCCCCTCCCCCAATTCCCCAAAGCTGCTCCCCTTCCCCAATTCCCCAATAAAAATCTTTAAAAAAAAGTTGGGGGGGGGCAGCGGGTTATCTCAAGTGGTAAGAGCGCAGGCTCATAAACCAAGGTTGCCGGTTTGACTCCCACATGGGCCAAGGAGCTGCACCCTCCACAACTAGATTGAAGACAACTACTTGACTTGGAGCTGATAGGTTCTATAAAAACACATTGTTCCCCAATAAAATTTCTAAAAAAATAAAAATAAAAAAGTTGGTGGTGGTTTTGAGGATAGTCTTGATCAGAAGGGCAAAGAACCTGGAACACTGGATGAAAGACTGTCCTCAAAGGTACTATCCACCTGTCTCTTTCCCAGTACGGTGGCTTCAAAATCTGACTAATGTGTTCTTCACTGCTCCCTTCCAAATCTTATGCAAGTGAGGCTACTGGTGAATTCTAAAATGAAACCATAAAGGGGATGCATTCTGGAAAATCTAGTTCCTGATGTTACCCATAAGGTAGGATGTCTCCAACTCTAGCTTTATTCTATGATAGGCCTCTCTTGTTAAACAGCCTACTCACTAAATACAATTGAAAGGACGGAGAAAAAGCAAAGGCCCAAATACAAAAAAATAATTCACATGAAACAATATTCTTTTATAAACTTGCCATACTTAAAAAATTTATTCCAGGGCCGGCCAAATGGCATGTTGGTTAAGAGCTGGCTTGGGACGCAAGCTCTGAGCATCAGGGCCCTGGTTCGGATCCCACATGTGGACCAGTGACACAGCCCTCTACAGCTAAGATGGTGAACAACAGCTCGACCTGGAGCTGGGCTGCCGTGAGTCGCCGGCGACAGTGTAGGCTGCAGCCCCTGCTGCAGTAGGCTGCCATAAGCTACCATGAGTGGCCGGCAGCCAGTGTGAGCGGCCGGCAGCTGGCGTGAGCTGCCAAGAGCCGCCGTGAGCGGCCGTCCAATGGCCGGCAACCAGCTGCCTCACCCGGGAAGAGCACAACAATCACAATACCAACATGGGCCAGTGAAGTGACGTCCTCCACAACTAGACTGAAGAACAACAGGACAGCAACTTGTCTGTTCCCCTCCCTCAATTCCCCAATAAAATCTTAATTAAAAAAAACAAACGATTTTTCAGTATGAAAAATCGGAAAAGGCTCTTATACCTGTCACTTCCCCAAAGGAGCCTTGTTAGAGAGAAAGATAGAATATATACAATTGGAGATATTCAGGAACCATCTCAAGGCCAGTAGGAAAATCCCAAACACCAAACTTCATTTTTCATGGCCCCTAACACTGAACACATTATCAAAATGTTAAACCTAATTGCACAGTACAAATATACTTCAACTCACCCATGGATCCAACAGGCTTCAAAATGGAAAGGAAATATTAAGTTTTAAGGAAGAGCACTACCCATTAATCTTATATATTATTGTTAAAAGAGGACTCAGAATCTCACTGCAGTATTCATTTCTGAAAGCAATTAGTAGAAATACATATTCCAATGATGTACTTTCAGAAAGAGGCTTGATAAACACAATGTATTTACAAGTTTAATAACAACTCTTTCATGTTGAAAGTTTTCTGGAACATTATACACGGTTTAATTGCCATCAAGCTTTCTCACGTTACTTACATTTATATTTGGTTTTGGCAGAAGTTTTTACTTGTAAGAACGTGACTCAATTAATGTCTTATCCATGTTTACTTTCAAGAGGTTTTATCCAGTGATTCCTTTCATGTCTTCAGAACAAAAACTGGGATTAAAGGCTTCCTCACATCATGAACATTCATATGATGTCTCTACAGTGTACATTCTCATGTCATCGAATGGTCGTGTGAAAATGAAGGCATTACCACAGTGTCTACATTCATAGGGTTTCTCTCCAATATGAGTTCTTTCATGTATTCAAAGATCACTGGGACACCTAAATGCTTTCCTACATGTTTTACATTCATAGGGTTTCCTTCCAGCATGATTTGTCATGTATTTGGAAACTTAGATGAGAACAGGAAGCTTTACCACATTGCTTATTCACAGGATCTCTGCTGTGAGACCTTTTGTGTGTTTGTAAGAAACTTATCTGTAGGCTTTACCACATTGTTTACATTCACTGGATTTCTCTCCAGTGTGATTTTTCATGTTTTTGAAGATAGCCTAGACACCTGAATGCTTTACTACATTCTTTACATTTATAGGGTTTCCCTTCATGTGAGTTCTTTCATGCCTTCGGAGATAACTGCGACAAATAAATGCTTTAGTACATTCCTTACATTCATAGGGTTTCTCTCCAGTATGAGTTCTTTTGTGTGCTTGGAAGCATTTGTGATCTGTGTAGGCTTTGCCACACAGTTTACATTCATAGGGTTTCTCTCCAGTGTGAGTCCTTTCGTGTGTTTTTAAGGAACTGTAAACTCTGAAGGCTTTTCCACACTCCTTACATTCATAAGGCTTCTCTCGAGTGTGAGTTCTCTCATGTTTTTGAAGATCACCACTAGGACACCTGAATGCTTTATTACATTTTTTACATTCATAGGGTTTCTCTCCAGTGTGATTTCTTTCATGTTTTCAAAAATTAGAATAACATCTGAAGGCTTTTCCACACTCCTTACATTCATAGGGTTGGTCTCGCGAATGAGTTCTTTCATGTGTTTGTAAAGAACTGTGATGTCTGTAGGCTTTTCCACATTGTTTACATTCACAGGGCTTCTCTCCTGTGTGGATGCTTTCATGCCTTCGAAGATCACTGGGTAACTGAACGCTTTACTACATTTTTTACATTCATGGGGTTTCTCTCCAGTGTGATTTCTTTCATGTCTTAGAAGATGACTGGGTGAACTGAAGGCTTTTCCACATTATTTACATTCATATGGTTTCTCTCCAGTGTGAGTCCTTTCATGTATCCTAAATGAACTGGGAGAAATGAATGCTTTCTCACATGCCTTACATTTATAAGGTCCTTCCCCAGTTGATGCGACCCATGCACCAAACGAGCACTCCTGACTCGTTAGCCAGGAGTCTACCAAAAGGGTACCTGAGAGGATTGGGTGGGAGACTGGAAAAGAAAGAGACTAGAGATGAAAGCTGGGGACAGGAGGTCCACCCAATGCTGATAGCAGAGAGTGGCCCCGTTTATTGTTTATACACAGCTTTTATAGCAAAAGTAACTTTCCTTAGGTAGGGGGGTTTTGGGAACTTGAAATAGTCCCCTCCTCCCAGGGAACACCTCCCCCGGGACTTTCCATAGGGTGTAGGGAAGCAATCTTCCCAGGGTTAAAGCAAAACATAACAAGCAGAAACTGTTAATAGGATGGCATTCCACTCTGTAGCTTTCAAGGCCTTTGGCTGTTTTCTCCTCAACGGCCAACCTTCCCACGCTGCTCACCTGGGCCTGAGAGCCTGTCAGCCTGCCAGCTTTCAGGCTTAATCCTTACTGCAAGCCTCCAGCTCCCTACACCCAGTGTGAGTGACCATGTGTACCTGAAGGCTTGAGAGAGCACTAAAGGTTTTCCCATTACATTTGTAGGGTTTTTCCCCAGTGTGACTTCTTTCATGTCTTCGAAGAGAATGGAGAGAACTGAAGTCTTTATTACATTTTTTACATCCATAGGGTTTCTCTCCTGTGTGAGTCCTTTCATGTGTTTTAAAGGTTTTATGATATCTAAAAACTTTACCACATTTTTTACATTTATAGGGTTTCACTTCTGTGTGAGTCCTTTCATGTGATTGAAGACCTTGATAAGATGTGTAGGCTTTTCCACATTCTTTACATTCATAGGGTTTCTCTCCTTTGTGGGTCCTTTCATGTCTCTGAAATCTTTGATAATATCTGAAGGCTTTAGCACATTGTTTACATTGATAGGTTTTCTCTCCAGTGTGGATGGTTTCGTGTATTCGAAGTGAATATGAAGAACTCAAGGCCTTTCCACATTCTTTACATACACATGGTTTCTCTCCAGTGTGACTTATTTTATGTTTTTGGAAAGAAAAGTAAAATCTGAAGGTTTTACCACATTGTTTACATTCATAGGGTTTCTCTCCAGTGTGAATCCTTTCATGTATCCTAAATGAACTGGGAGAAATGAATGCTTTCTCACATAAGGTCCTTCCCCATAATGAGTGACCACGTGTACTTGAAGGCTTGAGCGAGCACAAAAGGCTTTCTCATATTCCTTACATTTGTAGGGTTTCCCCCTGGTATGAGTTCTTCCATGTCTTCAAAGAAAATACAGACAAGTGAAGGCTTTACTACATTTTTTACATCCATAGGGTTTCTCTCCTTTGTGAGTCCTTTCATGTGTTTTAAGAGTTTCAAGACATCTACAGGCTTTTCCACATTGTTTACAATTATAACTTTTCTGGCCAGTGTGGGGTCTTTCATGTATTTGAAGTAAAGATGAATAACTGAAGGCTCTCCCACATACCTTACATTTACATGGCTTCTCTCCATATGTCAGACACTCAGAAGGCTTGTGTCCAGTGTGGCATCTGATGTGCCTATTGCGAGATGACGACTGTATGAAGACCTTTCTACATATGCTGTATTCCCATGGTTTTACTCCAGGAGGAGTTTTCTTGTTCAGATTGAGATTTGGAACAAGGCTGAAGTTGTCTCCACATTGACTACCCTCTTTCCTTTCACAGATTCTCTCTACCATATGACTTCTGTAAAAAACAAGAAGCACATTATTAATGATTTCTTTATCAGTGATTTTATATTAGTAAAATATTTAAACTACATTTTTATGATTTATTCCAGAAGTATGTTTTCTGCCTTGTCTAAATTGTTTGAAATTGAACATACTCAATGTTCCCTAAAAAACTTTACCCTTGTTATTATCAAAACAGCAATATTCATATATAGGGTTTATTTCTACTGTATGCAAGTGAACTATTTTGCAAACACTGAACATCTATATCATACATAAAAAAGTAATTTGGTAAAAGTGTTCTGAGATTAAATTTGAAGCAGTGGTTGTTTTGGTTGCTTTAAAAAAAATTGTAACATATCAAGATTCTCATGCAAGACAATGCTTTCTACTGTGACTGAGACTCACCTTCTTTTTCTCACCTGGTTTTTGTACTGATCTTCAATGTCATGATTTTCCCATTTTTTTCCTAAAATGCAGACCAACAAAAATGAATCTAAAATATTAGAAATTATAGGAAAATTATTAGATTCTAGATCCAAGAATGGCTGTCACAATACCCAGTTTATTTATCAATGGCCTCCATTCCCACATTATACATCTTAGAACAACGGTGATGGGTAAGAAACACTTGCTCTCTAATTAACAAGGTGAAGGTAACTTGTCATCCTTACCTACTGAGGCCAGGTTACTGAAGGTTTCCCGCATCACATTTTGGTAGAGTTTCTTCTGTGAAGGATGCAGTAAGGCCCACACTCCTCCAGGGTGAAGGTCACAGCCACATCTTCATAGGCTACTGAGTTCTAAAACATCCAAAATGTGTGTATAGTAGGATGTGTGAGAGTGATAGTACTGGACACCTAGACTTCACTCATAAGGTTATGTATGGCTCTGTCATCTCTAAATATTTATTCTATGACTTGATCATCAGAAACATACTCTCTTCATACTTCCTCATAAATTTAGCAATGTCATAAACACATGGAAATTATTCCTACTTTTACAGTGATCCTGTTACATCCTATTTTTCTCTAATGGCAGGGTACAGAGCATGTTGAGAAAAGATGGAAATGCTATACAGATGCAACAATTATTTTAAAATCATCAATTCCTTGTGAAAAAAAATCTTTCATGTTATTCCTTTAACCCACAACTTACAGCACTCCATGGGGTAGACGGTCACATCTGCATAAAGTTTCAGTGAATAAAAACATAGTCAATGGCCGACCAAGTGGCGCGTTGGTTAGAACCTGGCTTGGGACACCAGCTCTGAGCAGCAGGGCTCTGGTTCAGATCCCACATGAAGGCCAGTGATGCTGCGCCCTCTACAGCTAAGATGGTGAACAACAGCTCGACCTGGAGCTGGGCTGCCGTGAGTCACCGGCGACGGCATATGCTGCAGAGGGGCTGATCAGCAGCCGGCATGCACTTTCATGAGCCGCCGTGAGCAGCCATGAAGGGCCGTTAAATGCCCCGCGAGCTACTGCCTCACCAGGGAAGAGCGCAATGATAATACCTACATGGGCCAGTGAAGCAACGTCCTCCACAACTAGACTGAAGAACAAAAGGACAGTAACTTGTCTGTTTCCCTTTCCCAATTCCCCAATAAAATCTTTAAAAAAAAAAACATAGTCAAGAACTGGAAGCTTTTTCTTCTATTCCCATCACCAAAAATGAAAAGCCCATGTGGCCATATTGTCCTAAAGTCCTCCATACCATTAGAAGTACAGGCATAACTCATTTTATTTCACTTCATTTTATTGCACTTCATAGAAACCGTATTTTTATCCACATCAGGTCCAGACCCTCCACTAGCAAAAGAGTATCTCACTGAAGACTCAGATGATAGTATTTTTTAGCAATAAAACATTCAAACATTTTTAATTTTTCAATTACAGTTGACATTCAATATTATATAGTTTCTGGTGTACAGCATAGTGGGTAGACATTTATATAACTTATGAAGTGACCCCTTGATAAGTCCAATACCCACCTGACACTATACATAATTATTACAATATTATCGACTATATTCCCTATGCTATACTTTATATCCCCACAATAAAGCATTTTTAAATTAAGGTATGTACATTAGTTTGTTATACATAATGCCATTGCACACTTAATAGACTACAGTATAGTACAAACATAACACTTATATGCACTGGGAAATCAAAAAATTCATGTGACTCACTTTGTTGTGATATTTGCTTTATTGCAGTGGTCTGCAACCGAACCTAGAATATTTCTGAGTTATGCTTGTAATCAGATGAAGCTGGCTGAATAAAAGTATTTTTGTAAGAAAGTACTGCTTTTACCTTATGTAATATTTATCTCAGACACAGCTCTTTCTTTCTCTCTCTGTCTGATTTGATGCAGCTAGAAAGTTATTATAGCTCAGACATGAAGAAGACATGACACTTTAGACCACAAAATCCCTATACTCTGTGCCTCAGGGCTGCTGCCAATCAATTTCTGGCACACACAGGCACACACACTGAGATAATAATAAGGCAAAAGTGCACTTCCTGGCAGGACCATAGCAGTCTATCCTGAGCCCTGCTGACATTGAGGAATAGGTTAATAGCTGCAGATTGCAAGAGAGTTCACTGATGTACACAATGGCTTGATAATAAATTTGCTCATGATTTAAACTACATAAACATGTCAGCAGTGCTTTACTCCAAACTCACCTAAAGTTGCCATTTCCCAATCAGGAGAAGTGTTTCCTGACCAGCCACCCTCGAGGTTGCCCTCCCTTCTGCTGTCATGTCCAAGCTACCCGGTGGAGTAAACATGAGAGCTCAGCCGCTGAGCATGGGAATCCCTCAGCTGATGACCCCACACTCAGCCAGTAGTGTATGAAAGGGACTACAGCTTCCATAACAGAAGTATCTGGGGTAAGGCAGGCCTCTCAAGCAGACATGAAAGAGCTTGTGAGAGCTAGGGTGAGACTTCACACACAAGGATGGGAGTTCACTTCCTACCCCAAAGGAGGGAGCACTAAGTCTTTCTTATCACCTTTCACAGGTGCAGGGCACAAGAAGAGAAAGGACGAGGCTTTAAAGCTGTCAGGTGTCAATCATGAAAAACTGGACTCAAAGACTTCAGGTTTCTGGTCTGGCATTTAAGTAACTTAGATGTTGTCATTACAAACCTCACTAGAAAAAAGTTTTTAAAAAATGAAATATGGGCCGGCCGAGTGGTGCGATGGTTAAGAACTGGCTTGGGATGCCAGAGGGCCCCGGTTCGGATACCACATATGAGGGCCAGTGACATTGCCCTCTACAGCTAAGATGCTGAACAACAGCTCAACCTGGAGCTGGGCTGCCGTGAGTCCCCGGCGAACGCATAGGCTGCAGCCCCTGCTGCAGTGGGTTGCCATGGGCTACCGTGGTAGCCAGCAGCCAGCGTGAGCGGCCAGCAGCCGCAGTGAGCGGGCGTCCAGAAGCCGGCGACTGATCTGCCTCGCCCGGGAAGAGCGCAATGATGGTGCCAACTTGGGCCAGTGAAGCAACGTCTTCCACAACTAGACTGAAGAACAAAACGACAGCAACTTGTCTGTTCCCCTTCCCCCAATTCCCCAGCACTGTTCCCATCCCCCCAATTCCCCAATAAAAATCTTTTTAAAAAATGAAATAAACTTCTCTTCTTAGATCTATCGGAGTATTTCGGTCACAGGATAATCCAGGATCTCCAAAACTAAGAAAGAGAAAGATGACATTTTAAATTACTCCTTTCCCACAATATTCTGTTAACACAGCCTGTACACACACAAAAAACTCTTATAAGTCTCATGCAAAGCCAAAAAGGAACAAAAAAGGACACAACATCCATGAACCCTGGGACAACCTTTAAACAGAAGGCTTAAATACACATCATGGAACTAACTGAAAGAAGAGAAAGAGAAAAGACAAGAAGAAATCAGTGCAGTATCACTCAGACTTTCCTAAAATGAATGATGGATGGCACACTGTAGATCCAGGAAGCTCAGAGAACATGAAACATGGTAAACAAAAATGTGAACACCCAAGTATCTCATATTCACACCAGACAAAAATCAAAGACAAAGAGAATATATTTAAATAAGCTAGAGGGGAAAACACCTTAGTTATAAACAAAGGTTAGAATTAAATCAGACTTCTTTTCAGAAACTGTGCAAAGAAGAGAGTGGAGTGAAATATTAAAAGTTTGAAAGAAAAATACCACTGTCCTAGAATTCTGTGTCAAGCAAAATTACCCTTCAAAAATAAAGAAGAAATAAGAATTTTTGAAACAAAAATTGAGGGAACTTATCAGTACATCTACTTGGAAGAAATGTTCAAAAATTCATCAGAAAAAATGTAAAGGGTGAAGGTGAGAGACTACAGAAAAAAAAATAAATCTCTTTTGTATTTCTTATATTTAAGATAATAGATGACTTTGTTTAAAATAATATTATCAACAATTTATTTGGCAATTATGAGCTTATGAACGAGTGAAATTAATGACAACAATGTGACAAGGGACACAGAAGGGGAAACTGGGAATAATGTATGGCCAGTGAAGTGGTACAGTGTGACACAGGAGGTGAACCTACTTGTAAATGTATACTCAAAACTCAAGGGTAACCACTAAAATAGTTTTTAAAAATATGATATCCTAAGAGAAGAGAAAACATGAATCAGGTAGAATGCTCAATTAAAGTGAAAAAAAAAAAAAAGACAGAAAAAAGGTGGAAAACCAAAAGAAACAAAGAACAACGCCAACATACAGAGGAGAAACAGTAAAAGCTGTGGTAGATATTAATCCAACTGAATCAATCACCACTTTATCATCAATGGTCTCAATACAACTAAAAGATACAGTAATATCAACTTTCAAAAACAATTAGATGTCTAGAAGAAAGGCATTTTAAATATAAAGACAGAGATAGATGAAAGGTAAAGGAATTTTTTAAAATGTACCATGCCAACACTAATGAAAAGAAAGCTGCCACAGGTATATGAATTTCAGAAAATCACATAGGACAGAGTTGAACTAAACAGCGCCATATAGTAACTGAATTTCGTTGTAATCTATGAAATACTTCATGTAACAACAGCCAAATTCACATTCTTCTCAAGTTGACATGGAACATTCACCAAGACAGAACACATTCTAGGACATAAAACACAGCTTAACAAATTTGAAAGAATAGAAATCATATAAAATATGGTGTCACATCACTAAGGCATTAATCTAGAAACAAATAACAGAAAGACAGTTGATAAAAACCCCAAAATGTGAAAATTCAACAACACACTTTTAAATAATGAAATGAAAACGAGACTTATGAAAGGTTGTGGGATGCAGCAAAAGTAATGCTTAGAGGGAAATTTATGCCATAGAATACACTAGAAAAAAGATGTATAATGAATAGTATAAGCATCTAACTTAGGAAACAACTAATGAAGAGCAAATTAAACCCAAAGTAAGCAGAATAATAGTAATTAGAAAATAAATCAATGTAATTATGCAAAATCAATGAAGAAAATATAAACAACAACAAAAAAGCTGGTTATTGACAAGATTAATAAAATTGATAAACACCTAGTCAACATAACCAAGAGACAGAAATTACATCCTAAGGCCATCATGGGTAACTCCAGGTGTGAGAGGTGGTCAGTGAAGACTCTGTGGTGAAGAGGTCTCTGAGAACACTATCAGGTGTGCCTGTCGTATGACAACAGAACAGTCTAGAGCCTTCTATGGTAGGGGTGCCCATTCAAAGTGGGGCAATTTGCAAGTAACAGCATAAATGGGCTCAAGTAAAATTTATAAACAAGGAATATGTTGCCTCCTGAACATGAAAAGAATCTAGACAATGTTGTGGGTGCTGAGAAGGATTTCTAGATATTTCTTCATGGTTTCAGAAAGGAAGTAGCCTTCAGTTTACTAAATAATTTTTTTGAAAATATATCCAAAGCCTCAGGGTGTCATATGTCTGGGGCAATGGCTCCTCCACTTTTTGCAAGCCTCTTTTTCCAATACATATATGTCCTGAATGTCAAATGAATGTCCACAAAAGAGAACATCATGAATGTCATGTCATACCTGTTCTCCTGGAGCAAGGTAAACGCAGCTCAGATCCTGCCTGCAGAGACTGTGAGGTGGTAATGGTGCTGAGGTTCCCTGAGAGGAACCAAGTAAAGCATGTCATGTCCCTTCAGAGGTGAAGGCCAAGTGCAGCTGAGAGGCTGTTGACATAGGCACTGAACAGACCAGACTTAGCCAAATCTATGAGAGTGGAATGTGAACCCATTGTACCAGTTGCTGGGTGATGGAGGAAGTAATTTCCATAATGTTGGGGACTGGGATAGGGTTTTCTTTGGTGTGACAACAGCCAACAGCCTCAGGGTTGCAGTAATCAAGTGTCATTCATTCTTTCCAGGTTTACAAATAGGTCACATTCAGATGTTTAAAGGAGAAGCACTGGGGAGAATCACTTCTTCCTAATAGGTTTCTTAAAACAGTTTTCAATCCTTCAGGGTCCTCTTTAATTTACACTAGATCATATCAACTAATTTAAGTCAGGGGTAAGAACCATGGAGTCCCATTTTGTGAATCCAATTTGGAAGTGGCAAAGACGTAATTTAATTGAATTGTAATTTATCAGTTATTGGTTCAGAGCTTTCCTGGTCACTGTGGGTTATTTTAGGAGAATGGGCGCTATAACACCTGAGCAGCCCCAGGAATGAACTCTGGGAGCTCCACACACATCCCCCCACTCCTGTAATCATGGAAGTGCTCCCTACGCCAGACTTCCATTCTCACAGTGTGGAAACTCTCAGCCTGATTCAGTTTAAGGTTCTGACCCACATGAACTCCCCAATTCATAAACCCTTTGTCCACAAAACAGAACATCTGATCTTCACAGACTTCTCAATGTGCAAAAATTACACTGAATGCACCTACACTGGGGATGCAAAACTCAAATATAAGATCTAAAAATGTCTAGGCCTAAAAACCTGCAACTACAACCACAGAAAGGGCATCACCACCACCACCCCACACATGTGCACCCCCAGCTCTCCAGGGCTGCAGCTTCTCTCAGTGTAAAGGTCCCTCCATGGTGGGTGTGAGCAGGTAGGACACCTGCAGGGGAGGCTCCCCAGGAAGAACCACTGGGCCTTCAAGTACTTCCCTTTGCAGCTCAAGGGGCCTTAGCTTGGGTCACTGACAACAGGCCTCTGCTCCCCACTGTAGATGCTTTGAACCACAGTTGATATTCTTTTTTTTTTTTTTTTAAGATTTTATTGGGGAATGGGGGAAGGGGAACAGTGTTGGGGAATTAGGGAAGGGGTGCAGCCAAGCTGTTGTCCTTCAATCTTAGTTGTGGAGGGTGCAGCTAGCTCAGCTCCCAAGTCCAGTCACCATCTGGCCGCCCAACAGCAGCTCCGCTGCTCAGCTCAAGGTGCTGTGTTCAATCTTAGCTGTGGGTGGGCATAGCCCACCATCCCATTCAGGAGTCCAACCAGCAACCTAGTTGTTAGGAGCACGTGCTCTCACCAGCTGAGCCATCCTGCCACCTGTTGGCAGCTCAGCGGCAGCTCACTGGCCCATGTGGAAATAGAAATGTTGCCAGAGCTCACACTCTTAACCAACTGAGCCACTATGCCAGCCCCACAGTTAATATTCTAAATGACACAAACCCAGTGTTTAAACAATCCACCAAAAATCACACAAACCCAGCATTTACATGGAAAGGAAGAAAATTATAAGGGTCTTGCAGTAGTAGTTCAATCAGAAAACCCCAAATATCAATTCATTTCAGAAAAAAGCTGTCAGTTACTTATGATTTGCAAAGAAAGAAATTGATTTGTAAATGATAGTTCTACTTGAACAATTTTGTTCTGCAAGGCTAAGCCCTGGACTTGTATTTTAAAACACCCAAAAGTAAACAAACCTTAGAAACTTACTACACATGGTCAGGGGAAGAAAGAATTCTAAACAAATGGAATGTAATACTGGAATATTTTGTTTCTTTTTTTCTGAAATTCACATCTTTGTGCCTGTTTGAAACTATTTTATACTGAATTTCAATCATATTAATTACATTTTACATTTACTGCAAAACGGAGACTTAAAAAAAAAAGTAAATAAATCTTTTCAAGGTGACAAACCCAGGGAGGGGCAGTACTGACCGGAGAGGACACCCAGAAAAATTTCCAAAGAGGAACCTCTACCCAAAGGACTTCCCATAGGACGTCTGTGCCCAGAAAAGGTCCTGGGGGAGAGGAACGGGGATTCCATACAACGTCTTCCAGGTGGTTGATTATTCTGGCTAAAATATCCTCTCATAAAATATCCACAGACAAATATAAATCTTTAATTTATATTTAGCCATTGCATGGGGGTGGGGGTGGGGTTGTAAATGTACAATTAAAATATCGGGTCTGTTTGAAATGCACCCCGGAGGGCAAACAGTTGATAATGATGCTGTGAAACAGAAAAGGGACGCTGGCTTAGGGAATAAGATGGATCTGGAAATTTAGGGACTTGTTGCCACTCCCAGGAGGAGGTAGGCTGGGTCCTAGATTAGAGACCCTGCTCCCCCAAACATGTGTAAAACTCAGGAGAAAAACTGCTGACCTTTGGGAGAAATGAGGACTGGGGAGCCCCACAAACTACAGCTCCTTCCACGCACGAACCCCCAGAGATGGAGACACGATTGTCACCTGATGGCCCTCCCAGTAGTCACCGCAGTATCTAGGGAGTCGCGGGGCTGCGGGGGCAGGGCTGCCCAGAGAGGCTCCGGGGCCGGGGCCTAAATCGAGGTGCGCAGTGATGGGACAGGGCGCCCGGGGTCCCGGCTGCCGGCCCAGCTCCCACGCTGTGTACCGGAGGGGGTTGAGGTCTGAGAGGCGTCCCGAGGGACTCGGGTCCGCAGACTCCAGACTTGACCGCGAGGACTGTCCCGCCACAGCAGGTTCGGATTAGCGTCCCCCTCCCCAAGTCCCGCCTCCGCGCCAGCCTGTATACTCACCATTTCTAGGTTTCCGGGGCTCCCTGAGTCCCTCCTACACTCCCACGACCTGTACAGGTCAGAGCGGGACAATAGGCTGCGGCAGAGACACCAGAGACCATGAAAGACAAGTCAGGAGTGAACCCCAGCAAGGTTGGATGGAGAAGAGACCAACATGCCCTTTAGGTGCGTAGCCCCACCCACCTGTCTCTACGGTCCCCCTGATTGGGCAGCCTGAGTGACAGCCAGGGGGAGGATAAGAGGCTGAATCTAACGGGCTTCCGCTGTTGGGCGGGAACCTGTCCTGGCCTGGGACGTTTGCAATTAAATATCAATAGAACTGTTTCACCGCCTGGGGTTGATTTTGTAGTCCCTGCATCATTTTAGGAATGCGTGGCAAAAGTTGGCTCTAATGCTAAACTGAATAAATGGGGAGCTTACCTTGATTGGGAAATAGGAGCCTCTCTAGAGGAAGCACAGATAGACTTTCTCCTCTCCGGGAAGTTAATAAAAATGTTTTAGAAACTGCCTTTGAACTAAAGTAGGCTTCCAAAACTGCTCAGTGCCAACACCCCACTTCACCCTTTCTCCAGATACTCAGTAGATCACAAACCTTCTGGTCTCCCTTGTCTGGACTCGCCCTCCCTTTCTCCTCCTCTCTCCTCTCACACCGCTTCCCCATCCCCCTAATGACCTGGGAAACTAAGAACAGAAAGCCAGACCAAGATAGACTAGAAAAACCAGAAATTCTGGCCGCTCCTTTTAGAGAAAATTAGCAATCATTTTCTGTCCTTGGGCTAGAACAGAATTAAGAAATTTAAAGATCATCCTGATCTCCAAGACCCTGTTGAGTTCACAAAGGAATTTCATTTAACTGTTAGAACATTATGATCCTGGCTACTGTGACCTGTTCCAACTAATACACCTATTGGCTTCTGAGAGTAAAGCAGCAGAATGGCTAAGTGAGATTTGCTGGAAAATTCCTGTGGAGGACTTTTTAAAACAAAGAGAAAGACTAGGAAAATTGCTGGGAATTATCCCACTGGTTTTATCAAGCCATCCGTCCCTGAGATTTCCCGCACCCCCCCCCCGCACCCCCCCTTTGTCCCCTGGAATGACAGGATGGAAATCCAGCAAAGTAAGCAAAGACCTGATGAAAGCTGTGGACAGAAAAGGGGCCACATGTTAAACGTGACAAGCTCAGGAGACTGAAAAAATAGCCACATAAAATGGTCGGTAGTCACATCTTTGGCCTGTAGCTTCCTTGACAAAGGTCAACCTTTACCGTAAGTGAGCCTTGCAATATCAGAGTAATCTCTTTTTCCAGACTCCCCAGAGGGCAAAACCCACCACACCGGAGCAGAAATCTACAAAATCCCTCATCGTTATCTTGTTCCCCAAGTAGTATCTCTATGTGCTGTAAAATGCTATTAACTATACTGTACCCACCAATGTAAAGAAGTGTGTGTTCTCTATTTTATTTTTTATCCAATCTCAGAGATTTCCCTGCTTTGCTTTCCCCCACCCCCTTAATCTACAACCAGTGTATTTCATGTAACTCTCCTCTTTTGATTCTAATGTATAAAATAAATTGCAAACAGGCCATTGTCTGGAGCATTTTCTCAATCCGTTGAGATTTTGCTTCCTGGCAATTTTTGTCAGTTTGGATCAAATAAACTCTTATAAGCTTTCTCTTAGGCTGGATGTTTTTTCGTTGACAAAGTGTACTTGATTTCTTTCAACATTTTGAGAAAACTTTCACACAACATTCAGGACTATCCTCAGTCAGTTGTATGGATCAATGATCCATTGCTCAATTTGGAATTTTTGGAAGGATTAGATGAGGGGCTTGTAACTGATTAAACAACATAAACTGGCCAACCACACATACTGACAAACTAGCAATTCTGGCCAGTCAATTATCTAAAACTATCCAAAAGAAAGAACAAAATAAAGCTACTAAAATCAGCTCCAGCAGTTAAGCAATCAGGTCAGGCCTCCCTGAAGGCTTTATCAACAAGGAGAAAGGAGTCTGCTTTTACTGTAAAAGGCCAGGTCATCTGAAGGGTTGTAGAAAACTCAAGTGGGATTTAGAGAAAGAAAAGGAAGAGAAACAAGCAACGTGCTGTTGTCAAACAGAAACAGTTAGTCCATCTGGTGGCGCTAGCAGAGCCAAACACTAAACGCTGAGAATTGCAGTGGAGAAATATTGGCTGTTTTATTGGTGAATGGAGCCATCCAGGAGAACCAGAAACTAATGCTCAAAAGCCCGAATCTCCCCAATGGCATGTACAGCAAAGTCACAGGACACCATGGGTAAGGGGTTGGGGTTGTGCTGAGAGCTGATTGGTTAGAGGTGAGGTAAAGGTAATAAATCATTTCTTCAGGTCTTGAGGACAGTTCTGAGGTCTTTTCCACAATCCCTCTGTCCGGTCTCATGGGAAAGTAGCCAGGGTGTCACTCAACCTTAGGATTCAGGAACTGAAATACAATTTAGGTCAAGATGTCATCTTTAGCCTGCCAGAGATCCAGACCCTGTGACCATTAATTATTGAGGTACAGGCTACTGGAAATGCTAGGTCCCAAGGGACATGTGTGTGTGTGTGTGTGTGTGTGTGTGTGTGTGTGTGTGTG